>NW_011888790.1:5388944-5405514 GCF_000151845.1 Pteropus vampyrus | reverse complement strand
AGGGAAGAAAAAGAGATCTTCAGACACAGTATGGAGTGATTCCTGACTGGATTTGTAGAGACTTCATCCATGCTCTCAGAAAAGGACTATCGATGAAATCTCTAGCAAAGACTGATGCTTAAGGGAAATTGCTGAAATTACACACACACGCACACACACACACACACACACACACACACACACTGAATGGGAGAAAAGAAGATGGAAGGGAAAAAATGGAGATAATTTAGATTGAGTGCAGTTCATATTAAAGAGATACTGGGCAGGAATTGAGAGAATTGCATGACAAGATATGAAAATAAATCTAAAATAAAATAAGTCTGAATGCAAATACAGAATCTATCTTACAGGGTAGGCATAAAAACTAAGAAGTCTGTATTTTATCATGAAAAAAGGTATATTTCTAGCTATGGATGATTATTTAGAACAACTCGTAAAATGAATCCTTTCCATTTCTGTTTAGTTACTTCCTCTTCTCTTGAATCGGAGTCCTCAAACAATGAAAGGTACTGTGTGTATGTGTGTGTTTGTTGAATTACTATCTAGACAAATGTGTACTACGTGCCATATTGATTCTCTGGTAATTCAGCACTAATTCCTGGCAAAGCATCTTGGGAAATTCCAGACTTATGAATGCTTTTCTGGAAGGTCACAATTAAGATGTGTAGAAATCCAACTGTATTTCAAACAATTTCTGGATTCTTTTTTTAAATCAGGAAACAGCTTCTACATTGCTTTTTCTCCTCTTTGAGTAAGTGCCTTTCATTAAACTGCTAATATTTTAAGAATTTGACCTAATACTCAAAATACTTCAGTAGAAAATGTCACAAGTGTTACCAATACAAACCTCCAGCAATGAAAGAGAATGCACTTAACCAGTCACTGGGGGCTTGAACATAAACGTGGAATTTCATGACTCATAGTTTAGTGAGAAGTCCATTGCACGTTACAACTTTCCTGCCTCTAGAAATCAGAAATAAACTGCTTCACTTAACTTTAAAATCTAAATTTTATTTAACAATAAAAGGAAGCTATACCATTAGATTCTTTTTCATGCAATACTAAATCAGTCAATTCAATGAAGAAAAAATAAAAAAGACAATCTAATTCAGCTGGCATTAAATGTAAAAATAACCTAAATTTGGGTCAGTTAGCTGCAGTGAAATAAGGAGATGCTTTCTCTACCATAATCTCTTTCTTCCTTCCAGTGCCATTTCTCCAACTCCATGCATTTTATTTTTATTCATTTAAGTTAAAGCTAATGGAGAGTAGTATCATCAATACTACTACTAAAACATAGTAATAGTGAATGTGAGCATGTGGTTATTATAATTCCCATTTTACAGATGAGGAAATAAAGAATGTTAAGTAAATTGCCCAAAGTCATACTACTAGTAAAAGCGAAAGAGCAGGGTCCAAATCTTAGGCTGTACAAAGTTCAAATCTTTATGGTAGGCTCGAAAGCTGACCATATGATAGCCTTTCCCTATAATTAAACTGTTCATTGATGTATGCCCCTCCCATGCTTATCTGCATTTCAATAAGGACTTTATTAGAATGTAAATCTCATCAGGGTGGGGACTCGGTCTATTTTATCATAGCTGCATCCCTGGCATTTAGCAGGTAGTAGTAGGTAATCTATAATCACAATCAGCTTCACGGGTCTCTGAGCAGGACAGTGGCACCGCACCCCTACGCAGAAGGGGTCCACACTTGGGGTTAATGCTCTGTAGTTTCCATCTTGAAATTCTTAATTCAATCTTTGAAATTGTGTTTTGTAGATAAAGTGTGAGGGGATAATGGAACATGGCAGTGTACTTGTGGAGCCTTGGCTCACATGTGATGGGTCTTACCTTCCACCACCTCTGTATCTCCTGCCTCCCTGGGTTCTTGGCTGCCTACTACTCACCTTGGGTGGCAACTAGGTTATGTTGTGGGGTGAAGGAGACTCTGACTTTGGCTTGGATCTGGGTGTGGGCATGGGAAGGTTGAATCTGGGTCCTAAGCATCTCCTAGAGGGGCATGACAACAATTGTCCCACCCTGGACTGGCAGTGCATTTAGTGGGCGCCTCTGTAGCAGCAAGCCTCTTAATCCACACCTGATCCAGGTGCCAAGTACATTCTGGTGTGGAGGTTGCTGTGCCTTGGAGGCCTTACCTGTTCCTGCCAAGGCCCGAGATATCGGGCACAGTGCTACGCAAGGAGTCATGGAGTGGGGCCCCAGGCGCCTGCGAGGATCTGTATTTCCCCAGAAGCATCCCTGTACCTGAGAAGCATGACATTAAATAGCAACATTAAATTAATTAAAGTAAATTAACATAATTACATAAACATTAAATTAAAAAACACCTTGACAGATCAAGAGAAAAACTACAAAAGAAAAAGGTTAATACTTAAGTACCTTCAATCACACTTTTTTTCCTACTTTCTGACTGAGAGTCACACATTTTCATTTTGCAAAAGGCCCCACAAATTAGGTAAATGGTCCTGTCAATGATTATATATCAAGTTACTAATTTAGACTTTTGGAGATCAAAACGTTGAGGTCTCAAAGTAATAAAGCACTAAGATCCAGAAACAGTAGCATCTTGGACTGGAACATTTTTCTTAAGATGATATTCCCAAGGGAAAATAGATTTTAAAAAATATTATACATCCAAGAACATCTTGACAATCAGGGCTAGAGTGGGCCACCAATGGACATTTAGGTGAAATTTCCCATGTGAGAGCTGTGGATCTGATGGAAAAATTTACCTGTATACATTCATTATTTAACCAATAATGTTTTTAAGAGTCAATATGATTGCTTTTTGTTATGGGTGTGCCATTTTCTAATTTGGACCCATTGCCCATGAATCCCTCTTGTGTCACATTTGACTGTTTTTCACATCCTTATACTTAAGAGTGTGAAGCCTGGCCCCTGGTACATTTATGTGTTTTAAGTGTCACGCATAGGAAGATTTGTCATGTTCCCTTTTAGGATTGTGATTCTATGAATCTGTTACCAAAGGGAGTTCATAAATACCAAGATGTCTTTGTGAAGAGTATTATTATGGGATGTAATATTTTTACATTATCCTGTCCCCTACTGGACTATGAACTTTTTTTAAAAGACACATGTATTAGTCATGGTAGTCTAGCTGCTAAAACAAATAAACCTTAACTCTCACAGTGGCTTAACACAATAAAGGGTTTGTTTTGTTTTGTTTATTTGGTTTTTGCATTTATATCATGGTCCAATGGAAATTAGTTGGGGGTGATTCACTCCAGGGTCCCAGGTTCTTCCATCCTGTGATTTCCCCATCACCTAAGTCCTCAGAATCTTCCACTAGTTCATCGGCATTTGGCTGGCAGATGAGGGAAAATAGAGCCCATGGGGGATTGTGAGAGAAGTTTTTAAGGGTTGTGCCTAGAAGTAACACACATCATTTCCACCTACACCCTACCATCCTGAACTCAGTCACATGGCTCCACTTAACTGCGGGGGAGATTGCCAGCCCTTATGAACTGTACCTTCTAGTGAAATCCTTTCTGAAATTCAGATAAGCATGAGATTTAAATACAGGGACCGGTAAGCTAATGGTCTGTGTTTGAGCCTATAATCTACATTTGAACTTTGCTCTACTCTAAATTTAAATCCCACTCTGCAACTTTACTAGCTGTGTGATCTTGGGCAACTTATTTAACATTTTTTTAGCCTATTTCCATCTAGCTGTGTGTCTAGAAAGAAAAAGAAATAGAGTTTGGTGCTATGCTGAGATTGTCTTTGTTATTACACTCAAGGTCATGTGCTGTTACCATTGTATATGTGATGGCTGACACCTAGGAATTATTCAATAAATGTTTTCCAGATGAAGAAAGTAAATGAGTTGGGTTCATTAGAATGGAGTGGATTCTGGTAACAAAAGGAAAATTCTGATCTGGGAAGATTTAAAATGAGAGGAGTGTTATTTAGAGGAAATGAGAATTCAAGGAATTGACTGGAATTATGGATTTGTGTTTGTTCTCTGACCCAATGACTAAGTAGGTAATGTTGTATGCAAAGTCAATCTTCTCTATACCACTTACTTTTCCTCTTTTAGTGAATTGCTTCTTTCCCTATTAGATTCCTTTCTGCTTATATTGTCCATTCTCCAAAGAATGAGACAAAAGTTTCCAAATTCCAATTCTGCTCTTTCTATGGTGTCGTCAATTGCCTTAAAAACACTTCTACCATGCAAGACATTAGTGGCTCAGCAGAGCATAATAAACTTCAACTTGGCTTTAGGACAAAAGAAATGCCACCCAGATATGCACTTCAATGACACACCTTCCTTAAAATGAGCAGTCCCCTAAATTGGAGAGTACAAATGCAGTGCCTATTATTGTAGTAGCAGATATTCATCCCCATCCACAAACTCAAGTGTGCCAGAATTATTTCCTTTGCATTTGCTCATTTTTTAAAAAAATCAACTTAATTTTTTCCTCTAAGCTCTCATTGCACCTTTCTGGAGCAAAGTTTCATTTTAGACACTATTGGAGCCTGAATCTGTTCCTGAGATAAAACCAGAAAGTAGGAGAATTCTTGGGACCCGGAACTGGGAGAAGGTCCTCCAACCTCCAGTTCCTCCTGATTTCCTTGTTGCCCAAACCAAAGTCCAGATGCTCCTGGCTTCCCTATCATGCCTTAGGGCACCTTTGTCTGCACTCAGTGCCTCAGCGGTCCAGCCTCCCAAAGACACTACCTGACTACCCCATGTGAGATCTCGCTTACATGCAGGTGTTCAGGGAGTCAAGGTTGGAAGTTACTGGTGGTGAGAAATATAATCAACAACTATTAGTAAGATATGTGTTACTCCCTTAATTTGTGCCAAGGAACTGCTTTTGCATCATCAGTGCAAATGTCATCATAGTGACTGTCTACAGTCTAACCTTAGATAAATTGACCTTGCTAAGGGGTACTTTTGGGACACAAGTTCCATAACACCTTGCTAAGGGGTACTTTTGGGACACAAGTTCCATAACACCTAAGAATCTAAGTTCGCACCATGGTGAGAAGGAGTCTGAATATAGCTATATGATGTTACAGTAGGGAAATCTAATACTGATTAGGGTGGTGTAAGCACAAGCCCAACATACAACGAGACTCAAGAACCTTAACCGAAAACACAAACTTGGATTCCTCCAGTTCAATACTCCCACTTGCTTTTCTGCTCTATTTCATTCTCCATCATAAGAATTATAATTATGGAGTCATATTACATTATTATTACCTAGTCTAATTATTGTTGTCAGCTCTAAACATGAAAGTAGCGGGAATAGATGTCAAAATTCAGACATTCTTTGCCCACAAAATAAATGTGGCCATTTCACAAAGAATTAAACTTAAGTTTCTCAAGCATGTTGGATTTCAATCAATACCAAATAATGTTGTGTAAGTCTTACTAAAAAATTAGATTTCATACTTTGGATCACTTGGTAATAATAGTAGCAAACAGTGCAAAATAGTAACAGTAGCAACAACACTTTATGTAAGCAGCCAAGCAACTATGCATCAGCCAGTTTGATCTTCATCACAACTCAGTGTAATAGAGATAGAGTAGCTTATTATTAATCCCATTATACAAAAGGGAACACTGAGAAATAGTGTAATTTGCCCATGGTCGTATATTTATTAAACTGCAGAAATGGGACCATAACACAGGCCATTGTCTAAAAGCCTTTAATCTTTTCTGTTCTCTGTTTATATGCATTTTGACTCAATTAAATTAAATTGGTTTTATTTTCACATTAGCTCAAGGACAACATCTTAGTAGAACATCTGGATATAATATTCTTTCCACAAATTCTTCAGTCTCTTCATGTGCAAGGTTTTTGTCAACAGTTAACCCTTCAGTCTGCCTCTGGGGAAAGCAAAGACAAGACAGTACAGAATTGGAACTGACCTTTTTCAGAAGTCAGAGAAGAGAAGTTACTTTGTATTTCTGCAGAATGAAACATTAGCAGTCAGGGCAGAGAGTTGGAGCAAACTTTATCTGTCTTCAAGCACCAGCGGTTTCCAGAATCCAGAAAAGAGAAAAGGGTCAGTCACTGAGATTATATGTTTATGTCATAATCTTGATCAGGCATCAACAGAATGGAAAATATCCAGAATTCCAACATATTTGCAGAGCCAGGCAAAGACCTGGAATCTGAGTATAGTATGGAGACCAAGGGATTATCAATCTTCTGATTAGTGAGGGCAGAGGGGCAGTGCATAAATCCAAAGGTAGGTGTACAAACAATCCCTGTTCACAGGAGATGGGACAACAAGTTGGATAGCACAGTAGGAAAATGATTCAAGCCAAGATCTCTATCTGCCCTTTATATTCTATTAAGGAAGATTTGACACACTTAGTAGGTGTTATAGGCAGTATTCCAAACTAGTCAATTTAGCTCCAGAGTCCCCAGGCACTTAATGGCCGAAGGCATAAATGATAAGGGCAATATGAGAAGTGGCTACTGAGTACTACATGGAAGCAGAAGGAGAGAGGCAGGTAGATGACGTTCTGCCTGGAGGGAATAAGGAAAGCTTCAGAGAATAAGGAAGGCTTCACAGGGAGGTGCATTTAAACTGGGCTTGTATATAAGGGGAAATTTTGATAGAAGGAAAATAGAATGTGATGGATGGAAAAACCCCACCTAAAATGCTTTTGGCTAAATCGGAAAGTTTTGGCTTATATGTCTGAAAAATCTAGGGATAGTTCTGGCTTTGCGCTCAGCTTGCTCTGGGCTCTCTAATAGCAATATAGGAGGGAAAAGAAAAATTTTTTCTCTCCTCTTCTCAGTTCTCCAGCTGGAGCCCTACAAAATAGACTGACAAACACACACACGCACACACGCACACACACACACACACACACGAGAAAAACAGTTCATTAACATATGCAGCATACATATATATATAGGAGAAACTCAGTGATGAGAAACTCAAAAGGGTGGTTAGAACTTGGGGTTTATAATAGTATCCTAACAAAGAACAATAAATTTGTAGAGAACTGACAAGACAATGGAAAAGGTTTTAGGCTAAGAGCAGCAAACTGTGGGAAAGTAAAAATGTGGGGGAAACTGATAGAGGAAGGTTTGTTTGTGCAAGTCTATCTCAGTGCCAACTTTCCATCTTCTTTATGGCCATAAAACTTCCTCAGGAGAGGGAGTTTATGGCAGTCCTCATTTCTCAGAAATTTCTACTATTAGTCAGATAAGAAAAGGTCCAAGAAGACTTCTTGCTGCATCTGTTGATTCTCATTTCCCCCCAACTCAAAATAATCCTATGCCAAAGTGGCTTATATGGGGTGGCATGTTTTGATCCCCATAGCATCTTCAGGCCCTGGTTTCTCATTCTCTCTTAGCTCTGCTTTCTGCCTCCTTGGTCCCACCTTCATGTCCTACCCTTCATACATAATATGAAGGGGCCTTTTCCTCTCAGTAGCAAGGTGGCTGTAGCAGTCCAATGGCTGGGCAGACTGTCTTTAGAACTGCATTCTTTATCACTGCACCAGAGACTGTGTAGAGCTTAGAGCTGAGATTTTATCCTGAAAAGTGTTTGTGTGGAAATAACAGATCAATTTCCCATATGTTTCTGTACCCCAATATTGGAAATCCTGTATTCAATAGTCTTAATTTACCTTAATTTACCTCCAGCCTCAGCTACTTTGGCCTATATGGGCATTGGGTAGATGAAGACTAAACCTATTTGACCAGGTATCAATCTGCAAATGGTTCACCAACCCAAAATGGTTCCAGAATCTCATCCCCCAAGATTTAGAGCCATTAAATGGGAAACCAAAGGACTTGTCAAAAAATTCTGAAAGTCTTCTAGTAGCAAGGCAAACCAACTAATCAAGACTTGTGATAAATTTGCAGACAAAACAATAGAGGAAATTGCTTGAGAATTGAGTTTGATGACTTAAAGTTAGACTTTGAGAATTAGGTTTGTTGAGTTAAAAGGTAAAATTATGCATGGTAGTATTCTATAACTAGTTTCTATTTGCTTATTTTGTACACACTAATCACCTAATAAAGCTAGATTAGTCCATCTTAAAGGTTTTCAATAGCCCTGATTGTTTTTCTCTAGTTGCATAATAGTTTGTCTCATCTACAGAGAGGAACACCAATCTATTAAAATTTTCTCATTCCATGAACAGGGAACTACTTAAACGCATAAGGACTCTGCCAAGTGCTGAAGATACAGTTCTCTGATATTTGATGGGGGCAAACCAAGGAGGAAGGAATGACTGGGCACCACCGAACCACAGTTAACAGTAACTTCCGAGGCTTAGTTCGAATTTCAGAACATATCTCCCTTCTTATTGTAATAAGAGTCTGTCATCTGGCACTATCTGATGATTTCCTTTAAACGATGACCAGAGTCCAGGGCCCAACTCCTAAGCAAACAGTTTCTTCCCTCATCTAGCATTTAGAACTGGAATTGATTTGTAATCCTGGCTGTCTCACAATCTCTGCCACTGCTTTGTCCACAGAGAGTTTCAAGGAGGGTGATGGCTGAGGGTGCTGGTTCTGAACTCACAAGACCTGGATTTGATTCCCCGTTCCATCACTTATCAGCTGTGTAAACATGGCAAATATCTTACCTCTCTAAAATTCGGCTTACTCAAATATAAAATAGAGATTACAACAGTACCCAATTAATAGAGTATCGTGTTAGGGTTATTAAATAATATGAAGGAGATAAGAATATGCCACCAGAAATATGACACTTTGGCATAAAAATTATTTTGGGTTGAAGGCAATCGAGGAACAACATACACTGAACTTGCCTAAAAGCAGGGAATCGATTTCTCTTTTTGAAGGTGTTCCCCCTGCCCTACACTCCCGTACCAGGAAGCGCATCATCCCTGGAGACAACTCTAGGCTCTCATTGGCCCAGAGATGGCACTGAGATGAATCTGCATTACAACGCTTACTAAAATGAACGACCCTTATCTTCCATTAGTTTCCCTCATATATTTACTTTCTCACAATTTATTGCTGCTAAGAAGTTCAAATCCTTTTTCTTTTGTCTTTTCGTGTCTCCACACTTATCATTCTTTGTTAAAATGGTATATAAGCCTGCAGGTATGACCTCTTCTTTGGAGTTTTTACTTCATTTCTGTGAGACCTCCAATATTTACATGAAATAAACTTTTTTCTCTCAGTAATCTGTCTTTCATCAGTTTATTTTTCAGGGCCCCAGCCACTGAACGTAAGATGGCAGAGCAAAAGTTTTTTTCTCCCCCCCAAAATATCACATATTCAAAAAGTTTTGCTTATATCTTATCATGGCACATGCTTAATAAATGTTGGTATTTCTTCATGCCCAAGAAATATAGAGCATTGGAAGTTACAAACATTATCCTTAATTCATTTTTGGCTAATGCTACTTTTTCCTAAAGGTGGTCTCTAAGTTAGCTTCAGCAGCCTAAGAAGAAAATTATTATTGTTTTTTATAACATTATTCAAATAGAACATTTATTGGGAAGTGTGTACTGAGCCACCAGTATAACCTAAGCACAATCACTATCCCTATTTCACCAAGACTCAGAGATGTGAAATCACTTCTCACAGTTACATGGCCTGCATGGTTAGCTGTGACATTGTACTACCTCCCTGGTGACAGAGTTGAAGACAGACTAGAAGAGAAGATTAGAATTTACAGAAGTGGTCTCTTGTTGAACAATGCCTTGCATTTAGCCAGTAGTTAGATATTTGCTGAATAAATGATTGACATGAAATAATATTAAATGAACTATCGAGGAGGCCAATTCTTCTCCTGGCCACAGCTCTTTAGCCATTTCAATATTATCAGAAAGGGCCAACTGTTTAATCCACCCAGAACTTTGTAGATATTGATTTCCCATCCATTTCCCTTTAAGGCATCTTCTATCAAATAATCACATGAAATTGCTCTGTGTGTCACATTATGATTTAAGTTTTTCTCTTCCTCCTCCCCCCCTGTATAATCTAGATGGTAAACCAGCTGGCTGAGTAGATCAAAATCCTTTTCTGCTCCACTCTTAATGCAGCTCTGTGGCTTTGTTCTGTAAGCAAGACCGGATGGAGTATTTCTGAAACAGCAATGAAATCTCTTGGAACAAAATGAGATCGCTTTTGCAACCATTCTGCCCCAAAGCACATTTATAAGCAAGTACATTCCACGTTATCCCTTTCAATTTCTCATTTCCTGGACCAAATGGTTCAGGTTCATTCAGATTAAGGACTTTCATTAGCAGTTAAGTCTCCTCTGTCCTTGACACTGTAATTAAGACAGATGAGACTGTGACCCTGGACTACATTTCTACTCAGGTCAGAATTTAGTCTGATTGCCTGAGGAACCTCTATAAATATTAATAGAGAACCCCAACATTTCTTTCAGCTCTCTGGAGAGCAATTTCAAACAAAATATGGTTTTGCTTATGACTTGAGTAAGTTGAGTAATTAGACCACAATTTGGCAAGTTACATTCCATTAGGAAGTACTGCAGTTTTAGAAAGCTGAGCTAGAGAGATTACTTCAAGAGGTAATATGGTCATTCCTGAATATCCTCAGAATGGTGAAAAGATGGTCATATCGGAAGTATCACCCTTAGAACTGGGCGACTGGGTCCCTGCCCTGGGCCTTCCTCTGGCCTTCCTCTGGGCAAACTGCTCTTTACACAGTGAGGAGTCCGTAACGCCAAGGAGATGTGCCCACCCCGAGGTCAACCCCTTCCTCCCAGACCATCTCCACCAATTGGCCTGTACGAAATGCCCAGTCCTGCTTGGGCCTCTTCCTTGGGTCTGTTTTCCCAAAGATGGCCACTGCCATATGCACATCTATGGGCCTGAGAAAGGGCCAAGGAGTGGCTATTGGGCAGGCAGGGATTGGGACAGACCTTGGATTTGGTGACTGGGGTATCCTTGTGGATGTTCACATAGCCACTGATGTGAAGGTTAGAGTGGTCTATAGGATGAAAAGGGGGTGAAGAGTAAGACACAAGCTTGAGTCTTCCATTTGTATTTTTACCCTGGGCTCTGCAAATGGCATGAACAGGCTTGCTGGGGGGTAAGGGGGTGAGTTAGTTGGATCATCTCAAATTTGTCGGTAATTAAATTAATTTTGTTAGTGCACCATAACTTACTAGCTCTCTGGTGGCCAGGTTCATGCAAACCCACCACTTAAGCATGTGGTGCACAAACAGAAGGCAGTTCGTTTGCAATGAGAACCAAAGCTGCCAGGCCAACTGAGATGTTCATGTTGATCATTTGTTCCCTAAAGGAAACTCTATATGGAAAGTCAGATCATAATCAGATGTATTCTTGGCAAATATAGAGTCAGAGGAAAGGGAGGTAAGAGCAAGGCCCATGCTTCAAGTTGATATCCTCAGATATCCATATCCAGGTCTGGAGATACACCTACTAAATGGACCCAGTGCTTACAATGCCAGCTTGTCAGCTGCTCCTAAGAAGAATACTTAGGACAATTTTCAATCTTTGGATCTTCCACAGACCACCCCCACTTGGTTTATGAATCACAGTTCTATCTTTACATATATTAATTCCAATAATTAGTCAAACATTTCTTTTTATTTTAGATAAGATTTAAATGTACTTTTAGGCTTTGTTTTTCCTGTTTGAAATTCTTGTCTTTTAAAATAAAAAATAAAAATAAAAATAAAAATCTTGGTTGATGCTTTATCAGACTAGATACTAGTAACAAGCCTGGAAGAAGGTCTAGGAGTCTCCATTGGCCATGAGAAGACCGACTGCTTTATAAATCTTTTGAGAGCTAGTCCCTTCCCTATTAGGGACATGAAACAGGGAAACTAAAACAGAGAAATTCTTAGTTTTTTATTAAAATTACTTATCAACATTTTTTTTCATGTTCTTGACTTATGATCTAGAGTAACTTGCATTGGTTATGGTAAATGATGTTTTTCTATATCCTGGGTTTGAAAGCAAAAATGCTTTCAAGCTTCCCATCATCCCTTCCCTGCCACTTCCTCCATTCATCATTACCTTTTTCTATGTCTCTAGACACAAAGAAAGAAACAAACAAACAAAAAGAAGCATTTTAGGGTGGCTCTAATCCTCATAGAAATGAAAATAAAATCTGGCAAATAATATTTGTCATGTGATATCTCCTTATATATCCCCATCCCAAAGTTAAAAATGTGTTCTGATGTGTATACTCAAAGACTTAAATAAATCAGAGAGGATTAAAGGAAAATCCAGAGAAGATTAACATCTGCGCGCGCGCGCGCGCGCGTGTGTGTGTGTGTGTGTGTGTGCATGCGTGCTTGCGCGCATGCACGCATGCGCGCATGCACGCATGCATACAAATGTTTTGATTCCTTTTGTGTTCACTGCTTCAGGGGATCTATGATAGAGGCTAGAATGTAACTGCTGGTAGATCCTTGTCTTTTCTCAACTAGTGACAAGAAAAGGAGGGGTAGGAGGACACAGCCAAAAGGTACCTAATGGTTAAACACAGGGTGAGTGATTTCAAGTTTTGTGAGCCAGATGATAGATTTCTGAATAAAATCAACATTTAGATGGTCCGAATATACACGGCATATTTATGAAGAGAACAAAAACCCCCACTGTGACTCCTGACTTAGTGTCCACATCTACACTATGGTAAGATTTTATGGCATGCAACATCTAAAGATCTCAGAAAATTCTTTCCAAGCTCTAGATTACCTCTTGCCTTTATTTCTGTTGCCCTCTCTTCTTGCTATTTCTAAATCCTACTTATGGCTATAAGGCCTCACATTTTGCTGCTCGATGAGGTTGGGCAGAAGCCAGAGGGAATCGATCTAGATTAATGTGCTGCCAGAAGAGGTGCTGGTAGTGGAGACATTTATCGACCACAGGACTGGGCAAATTCTGGTCATCGGCCTAATAAAGTAAGGAGAATGTGCGGCCAATGGAAAACGTCCCAACAGCTGCAGGAAACAGCCCAGACAACAACAACAACAACGAACATTTACAGAAAACATAATCCTACTTCGAGGCTCAACAATGAATGACATTTGCTTTCAGAATAATGAAAACACGGAATACGAATGGTTACAAAATTTTGATACAAATAGCTATCTCTGGAGAGTGGAATGAGAGTGCAGGAGAAAACTGTAGCTTTGGGGATAAGCTTACTAGCACCATTCAACTTCTGAAATCATGTGCATGTATTACTCTGATAAAACAACATTTTTAGAAATTAAAGTTTGTCCAATTCCACAAAGCCATGCATTGGGAAGTCAATATTACTACCTTCTCATTTCCTGTGTAAAGGCAAAGAATCACAGCATCTTCCATCTCTCACACTCCACAACATGGACCCTTTATCCTGAGCAATCTAAAAGCACTGCAACTGGGGCAATGATTCCCCTAGGCTAGAGCAACTATGAAGGCCTGTTTTCAACATTCCTGAGTTTTCTGCACACAAAGGCTTCATGTACAGGAGATATTATTGGTAGTATTGTTGAAGGAAGAATTATTAGATAACACTGCAATAATGTGCAATAAGAGACAAACACAATAAGAAGCTTAGTTTTTAAGGGAATGCACCCCTTAAATTGCCACCAATGACCATAAATTAGCGTTCTAAATGAAGAGGAAAACAAAGTAGTGAAACGTTAAGCAACTCTTCGTTTGTCAAGATGGATAATAGCCTTTTGGGAGTTTATACAATTCCTCTCTTGAATTCATTTGCACGTCTTCATTGTTTATTTGCACATACCTGGCTTCGCAGACGTAATAAAAGATTTTTATTTCACTCCGTGCTTATCCCTTAGTTATACACCAGATGCCTTACCTGAAACTTGAACACTTGGGAGAGGCTGCTCCAAACAAAAGTACTGAAGCTCAGAGCCAGAGAGGTCCCTGGAGATAAACGCTTTTAAATCCAGTGGAAATAGAGAACTGCAGAATGAGGCAGAAGGGTCAGCTACAAATCAGCACCCCACCCACAAACCCAAGGTAACCAGATTCCTTACTGTCCTTGGGGAGAGAGATGCTAAGAGCACTAACTTCAGCCAGGTAAACTATGCTGATTCTAAAACCAACAGTCTCTGGGTACAGTTGGAAACTCATGCTTAGAGAGATCACTACCAAGCACTGGGTTCTAAGAGCATCCCATATGTGCGTGCCAGATACCCCTTTAATCAGTTCTGCATCACCTGTGACTTAACTCAAGGCTCCTTGCCTTTCCGTCCACACTCCCATGCTCCTCCAAGAAGACAATAGGGAAAGAAGATACTCTTTGGTGGCTACTGCAATCAATGCTGTCCATGAAACCGTTTGAAATATCAAAGAATTATTACAGACCTGGAGTGGCACTGAGTGGGGTGAACATGCGCTCACACTCATCATAATAGAATAGAAATCAGAGGGTCTGTGTTCAGTTATCAGCTCCATTACTTTCCATCTCATAACATTAGTCTAGTTATTAGCTGGCAAGCGTCTGCTGCATAGCGAGAGTTCTAAAACTGTTTGTTAATGGATGTGCAAATCGCTTAAGCTTTTTGGGCCTCTATGGCTCTATGTTAAAAATAAAGAGGTTGGTATGATCAGTAATAGTGCTGTTCACTAATATTTATTGAGCACTTACTATGTGCTGACCACTGTTGTGAATTAGTTAAATCTTTTAGTTGTCACAAAAACCATATTATCTCTTTTTAACATACAAGGAAATCAAAGCATAGAGAGGTTAAGTAACTGGCTTAAAGTTACTCTTTTGATAAGATGCAGAACCAGGATTCAAAACTTCCAAGCCCACGTGCTTACCTACTTTGTTTTGTCAACTTCTAGCTTGTACTATTATTATTCACACTTAGTTAATTTTTATTATCAATGGGAAAATATTTAATCTCTTATCCCAATTCTATATAGACTGCCTATTTTGCTTCTCATTGATTGGTCCTTCAATACTTGAGCCTCCAAACATCACTGAAAAGCCTGTATTTATAATTCAAATATGGAAATCAGGAAATTTATACCTACCTGTAGATAAAATATGAAGGGGAGAGAGATGGAAATTATGTTGCATGACAGAATCACCAATCAAAACATGCTACAAGGAACTTAAAGGAGCAGACCTAACAAGATAGGAGAAGCAGGAGTAAACTCAGCAGTGGAGTGCTGAACCAACTCTCTGAAATCGAAAGGTCTGATAGGTAATTTCCCCAAGTAACGTCAAGGACCAAAGGCCAATGGGTGCAGAGGAGCCTAGTCACATCGGAGGGAAAACACAGGGCTTAAATCTAATGACTGAGTGTAGTTCTTACCAGCTGCACAGTCCTAGGCAAGTCTGCTTACCTCCCTGAGCCTGCCTGCACTTCTGTGAAATAGGGAGGTGTCGAGTACCTCACAGGCTTGTCATGAGGACTGAATGAGTTGACATAGGAAAACACTTGGCCAGTTCTAAAGACTTGCCACTCAAAGTGGGTCCCCAGACCAGTAGCATCAACATCACTTAGGAGTTTAGTAAAGCAAATTCTCAGGCCCCACCCCAGACCTACTGAGTCAGAACCTGCATTTCATCAGGATGACCAGATTAGTTGTATACATGTTCAAGTTTGAGAAGCTCTGCTCTAAGGCACTGAGCAACTACAGCCTGTTATAATTTGGGGCTCTGTTTTCTTTTCATTTGCTGCTAGTGAAATACAGCAGGACCGAACTGAAAGGACTGGGCTTTCTCAAAGGCTTCCTTATCCTCCTTCCCTGGGTCCTGATGAGTTTACCAGGTTTGTCTGAGCAGTAGTTTCCTTTGCTCAGGAAAGGACCACTTGAGAAAGGCATTGTCTTGTAACATCCTTGGCCATTTTGGAGGTAAACCTGCATATACAAAACTGTCTCAGCCCTGGGAAAGATTGGTAAATATGAGACTGAAAATAAGCAGCTGCCAAAGTGGAGTTGGAGCGGACTTTAATCTTTCCTGCTCAAGGTTCCTGAGAGCAACAGTTAAAGGAAGCAAGTTAGAGTAAGAGGGCTCCTTGTTATAAATACATCTTTTATTAGATCCCTGTTGTGTGTGAGAGACACATAATAGGTGTTTCACAAATACCTGTTCAACTGGGTTAAATATTCTATCAGCTTCCTAATTGTTAAAAGATCTTTAATATATCTGTGAACCTGTTACAACACCAGGGGTTAAATAGATAGGACCCCTAAGGACCCGTTGACATTTGGCTCCTGACAGGGTTCAGGATATGCTACCCCAAAATATAGCACCTTGAATATATTAAGCTGAAAGAGTTTGAGAAAACAGCAAAAAAGGACCTCTTACCCCAAGTGGCCTTTCTTTTCTGAAACAGGTCACAGAACTTCCGTGCAGATTTCCTCCGATACCCTGAGGAAAGAAGGGTCCTTATCTTTGAAGACAAAGGGACATCGCTGAGAAGAATTTGAACAAACAGGCCTTGCTAATGTTCTCTCAGTTTAGACACTCACCTCATGCTCTTTGACCTATGATATTCCTGCACAGCTGCCCACTCTTCAACAAACCTAGCATAAAAATACTCAGTAACGGTTAACTGTTTCTTCGGCTCTTTATTTCCTTATGAAAGCACCC
>NW_011888790.1:5359469-5386645 GCF_000151845.1 Pteropus vampyrus | reverse complement strand
TTTTAATTCTCTTTTCTCTTCCAGACACAATGGCACTGCTTGTCTCAGGTATGATGTTATATGTCAATATTGCAATTTAAATAAATCAGTAAAATTTTAAAAATTAAAATAAAATGGATATTACCAAAAAGATGATAGTGCTATAGTACTATCAGCTACTGCCAAAGCCTCTGCAGCTACTGATGCCCCAAGCGCAGGGTTCACCATTCTCCAACTGTGTTTTCCTTTGAATTTTTCCTAATAGAATTCTCACTCTCATTTGCTTCTTTGTTAATGGATAGCAACACATTGTTCAAGATCCATAGTTATATGAAATGAGAATGGTAATCATTTCTATCTGTCAGAAATATAGGGATCAAATGAGATAAAGAGGCTTTACTGAAGATACTTTTGATTTCCTTCCCTCCCACATTCACTTTTTAAAGATTGTATCCAACATTACGCCGAGCCTAACAGGGGCAGCCCTGCAAACCACACAACGCTTTGACCTGCAACAGCTGATTAAATCACAGGTAGACAGCTGAGTCAGGCTGGATGAGTCAGATTCTCTTTCATAGGAATTTTAACTTTAAGAGACTGAGTCATGTCACCCTGGAAAACCAAGGTGGAAGTTGCTGGAGACTTGGGGTCCAAGACTACATTTTGGGGTTGCAAGCAAATGAATGAACAGAGAAGCTGGTCTACAGAAGGAAGACTGAAGCGGCCTTGCAGAGAGAAACAGACAAGGTGCTGTGCAGTTCCCAAAAGAGAAAGAGAGTTGATGGGAGAAAGTTCTGGAAACTGTCTAGTTCTCATGCAGCTCAATTCAAATCTACGTCCTACATTTGGTATGCAATTCTTCTATGTTATAATATAATAAATCCATCATTCTTAAGTTACTTTAAGTTTTTGTTCCTTATAAAAAAAATAATTGTCAGATTATAAAATGGAAAGCACCATACAAATATGAGATTAGTTTTGTCTTTGATTGTCACTTAGGATGTAGCAGCCATTAGGGAAAAGAGGAATGGATAAGCAACCTGGCCTGACAGGCAAGAGCAGCCCCAGGTGTCACCTTCCAAACCCTGAAGGTGTGACCAACACTCTCATAAATAATGTGTCAGTATCTGGAGTCAACCAGTTGAGTATCCTGTGTGGAAAACGTTCAAAGGTTCTTGATGAGGGCTAATGTTCATCAGAATTCTTTTGGCTATGTGGCAGAATCCGAATTTGGTTTAGCTAGAGCAAAGCGGAAATGTATTAGCTCACTTAACTGCCAAGTCCGTGGAGGGGAGTGGGACATATCTAGCTTGGAAATCTGTCCTCATATCTCTACTCCACTTTCCTTTGTGTTAGCTTTATTCTCAGGTAGGCAATCTGCTGTGATGGTAAGATGGCCCTGAGTATTCCCTGGCTTTCTCCTACCAACTGAATAACTCTCACAGAAAGTACCTCTTTGCTTATAGTTTCAAACTCCCAGGGATGCTTCTGATTGGCCTGGTTTGTGTCAGATGCTTACTCCTAAACCAACCATTGTTGCCGAGGGCATGTAATATTTTCTTTGCTTAGGCCTGGATCACACGTCCTTCTCTGGGGTGAGGGAATGGTGTCAGCCTCACCTGATCCATAGAGATTGACAGCTGGAGCAAGATTGTTTGCCAAAAGAAATTCAAGGGGTACTGTTACCAAAACAACAGGGGAGGCATGCTAGGAGGACTTTTAAGAGATACTCCTAGCTCTTCACACCATGAGCACTGAGACTTAAAAATGAGAAGTTAACTTTCTTTAGAAAGGAAAACCTCTTTATATTAAAATGTACAGAGTAACCAAAAGATTTGTGGGCGTAAGCTGCACACAAGCAGCCCTTGCCCACTGTACAAATATTTAGCAAGCACCTACAACAGAGAAAGAGGTACCTGTTGATGAGTTAGTCACTGTCCTGAGGCTCAGCCTCCCCACCCAGAATCTTAGTGCCAGTTCCTGAGTCATCCCATGCCCCACCCAACATGTTTTGCTTTTCCCACAGTTTCCTTGAATCTTCTGGGACAAATGGCTGGCTCTTGGAGCTGAGGAAAAGAGGGGACATCTCTCAGGAACAAGAGTTATTCTCCTGTAAGCAAAGCTAACAGAAGAGCTAGCTCAAGTGGGTGGGGATGGTAATTATTCACTTTGCAGTTCCTGGGACGCTTAAAATTAGATTCTTTCTTACCAAAAAATGATTCATACATAAATTCTACCTTTTCCCATTTCTCTGTTTAAACATACACACACACACACACACACACACACACACACACACACACACACACCACACACACAAACACACACAACCAAAAAATCCTCTTATCATCCTTTTGGATCCAAATAGCTCAGATGTCTCTTCCTTCTTGAATCTCCCCCTTTCTTCCCTTCCATTCTTTTTCTCACTTACCTGAGAAGCAGAATTTATCACTCCTTCTCTGTACTTTCACAGAACAATGTCAAGGCCACAAGTACAGTGCTTTTTACATTGTACGATGGCTAGCGGGGTGTCTGTTTGGCTGGTCCACCAGATGGTGGATGCCGCAAAGAGGTCACGAATGATGCCATGCCTCTCTTGTACCCTAGCACCACATACAGACTGGCACATAGGAAGTCCTCCCCCAGTGTCTGAGTAAGTGAGCAAGTAAGTGAGTGAAAATGAACAAACTGTTACAGAGCTTGGGGATCGAATACGTGAAAGATCTAGTGGAGTGTTTTTTTAGAGGCAAATGCACCCTCTGTGAAGTACCTAACAGCCTTTTTCTCCCTAACATAAACTTGAGTAGCTTCTCTACTGTAAATAATTCCAGAGACTGCTTCTGAGAACCAAGAACATCTACACTAAAAATATGTTTTTCAGTAACTGCAGAATGACAAGTCTGAACTCTTACAACTCTCTTCATGGGAAAGCTACAGCAGCCTAATTATTGTCATAATGCATTAAATGTTTGAATATATTATGAAACATTCGTTAAGCGATTTACAATTAATCTGCACTTATGTGGAGGTGCTGTACAGAATAAAATTTAGCAGTATAAATATAGACAATGAATAAAAGGCTATAGCTGATTATCGGGTTCTGGAATCCTCAAAGAGTTCATTTGATTTTCTAGATTCTATTGGAAGTCATTTAGAGGTGCTTTAAATATGCTTAGAGAAGAGAATAATGGCATCTTAACATTCCAAAGAATAGCAATTAAAAAATTCACAGTGAAAGAGTGAAAGGAATTAAAATCTGTTTAATATGCCATCATGCCATACTCCCTGGTAAATAAGAAGAAATGTTCCTGTTTATCCACCTTTCACTCGATAAATGTTTATTGAGCATTTATTGTGTGCTGGGCAACATGTTTTTCAGGTAAAGAAGATAGTGGGTGGAAATGTGAGTAACTTAAGCATAATAAAACTGAAACTCATTAAAAGAAATGAGAATTTCCAATTTTTCATTTACTTGCTCAGAATAATGTCTTTACAGGGACCACTCCTAGTGGCTCTTGCATTCTTACTGTGCCATTTATTCACTTTTCAAAGAGGTCTTATGTAAATATCTCATCTAATGTTCATAATAACCCTTGGTGTAGATGGGACTATCAGGGATCCAGTTTTGCAACCAGAAAAGTGAAGTTTCCAAAATGACACCAACGGCAAAGTACTGAGTCAGGACCATGACCAAATTTCCTGGCTCTGAGTCTGGTTCTTTTTCCAGTTATTCTGCATTTCAACAGAAAGTCAAACTGATGCAGCTAAAAATGACTTGAGAACTCAACTCTAGCAAAGATGAGTTATCAAGAATCTTTCTAAAATATGCTTTCATTTTATATTTGTGTGGGGCCATAAAGAAATCGAAGAATTGAGACTGTGATTTCTGGCACCCATCCCTTCTTCCAATTATATGTCTTAAGAACTGACAAAGCTTTCCCATTCACATAATTCAGCCAAGAAAAGATGAAGTTATATGCCGAAAACTTGGTAAATTGGAAGTCTCCAAAGCTATGCGTCTACAAGCTTTAAGCAACCACTCATGAAAAATACACTAGCTTCTAAATCCTTGGATACTTCTTAAGAGCTCAACTGGCTCTTTAGAATCAGACACAAAAATCAATGACACATGTCCTTGAAGAAATAAAAGCCAAAACACTTTTAGTTTTGCCAAGTGAAGATTTTGCTGAAGTGTTCCTAGGAGTGAAGTTGATATTTAGCATTCTTAAGAGAGCTGCTAAGCCTCGGTGCAATATAAATAGATGTAACTTAATGGCTGGTGACGGGAGATTCCATTCATCTCTGTCTGTCTCCCTTCTCTCCATTGTGTGTTATGACTAAATGCCTTCTAATAAATTCTATCAGCTTACAAGGCCTAATAAGTATAAATCTCACTTACCAGTGCCATTAACAAACACATCAGTGCCTTTTTGGTGAGTCAATATCTGAGCTGACGGTCACTTGAAAACTACAAAGAGTTGTGAAGAAAGGAAAAATTTTCCAAAATGTGGAAAAATTTTCCAAAATGGACTGAATCATCTTCCTAACAAATTTCTATGTGGGAGCCCTAGTCTCCAGTGTGTTTGGAAGCAAGGCCTTTGGGGAGTAATTAGGTGTAGATGAGGTCATGAGGGTGGGGCTTCATGATAGGATTAGTGCCCTTATAAGAAGAGACACCAAACAATTTGATTGCCACATCTATCTCTCTCTTTGCCTGCCTGCACTGAGTGAAGGCCACATGAGGACACAGCAAGAGACGGCTATTTGCAACTCAAGGATAGAGGAGCTGGCACCTTAATTTTGGACTCCCAGTCTCCAGAACTGTGATAAATAAATTCTTGTTGTTTAAGCTACCCAGTCTTATTTTTATTTCTTTATGGCATCCCTTGCTGAATAAGATATACAGAATAGCGAGAAGGGATGAAATTTAGCACTAGAAAACCTGGCTTACCCATCATCCTTGCTTAACCTTTCTGTGCCTCAGTTTCCTTATCTGTAGAATGAGGAAATATAAATATTTCCCCTCACTCTCAACATCACAAAGTCATTGCGAAAATCCAGTGAGAGGAGGTTTATGAAAGTGCTTTGCAAACTGCCAAAGGAATTGTTACTTTGCTTTTTTCTTGAAAATCTTTAGTTTCATGATTCGAATACTGTGGTGTTGGGAATCTGCCACTAAAGTTGAAATTTGAAACATGTATAAAAAAATTTTTTTAATTAAAATTTAAAAAGAAGTAGGTTAAGAGCATACAAAATAATTTTGTTTAAAAAATGCCGTAGGGTTGAACACATGCATGTTAACTGTTTTAAGTAAATTTTTATGGTTTGATTGTTTTAAAAAAATCTGACAGAGCTTTCAAAATTTTGTTTGAGTTCCTTTATTAGAACTCATGGAAAATTACTGTAATTCTATTTGTTTCTTACATGATTGTTTTATATTTTGTAGTATTTATATTATTTATGTTTTATATTCTACAGTATTTTCTTTGATATTTGGGAACTAATTAAATTGATACATAGAATCTAACAAATAATTAGCAAAGTAAGGAACTAAAATACTTTGGACTGAAGTTAAAAATGATACTTGTTTTTCAGGCTTGAACGTATCCTATACTATCAGAAATGGCACATGGAGGCAGTATGTGCTATTTCAGCCCAGTTTCTATGGACGTTTTTGCTGACTTTTTAAAAAATAAATGTTTTACTTTAGAACAAATTTAGATTTGTAGAAAAATTGCAAGGCTGGTGCACAGAGTTCCAGTAAAACCCAAGCTTAGTTTCCCTGTTATAAATATCTTAACATTAGTATGGTATATCTGTCACAATAAATAAGCCAATATTGGTAACTTACTACTAAGTAAAGTCCATGCCTTATTCAGATTTCCTTAGTATTTATCTAATGTCCTTTTTCGGTTCCAGGATACCACATCATATTTGTTCATCATGCTTCTTTAAGCTCCTCTTGGCTGTGACTCTTTCTCAGACTTTCCTTATTTTTGGTGACCTTGACAATTTCAAGGAGTATTGGTCAGGCATTTTGTAAAATGTCCCTCAGATGGAGTTAGTCTGATGTTTTTCTCATCAGACTAGGGTTATGGGATTTGGAAAGGAAAACTCATACAGATACTTTAATTACTTTAATTTGGGGACAGTCCAGTGGAGAGTCAGAAAATTCTCTGACGTAAGGGAAAATCCTTTGTCCTGAAGCAGCGTGGCCCACAGTGGACAGCGCACAACAGGGACAGTGCTGTAAGTACAAGAGAATCTTCCAGCAAAGTCTATTTTCCTCATAAGCTTAACTAGTCCTAGGAAGCCACGGATTACCACAGGTCTGTCTGCTATTTTCAATTCCTTTTTCCTGAAGGCTTTCAGCACAACTCCTGTAATAAGTTTCTGCGGGAAAGAGACTTCTATTTTTTTAGTGGAATTTAATGGGAAAACTGTATTCATTTTACAGAAATTCCCTTATGAGCAATAGCACTAAACTGCATTAGGTATTTGAATAACCCTCATATTATCCTTAACATAGTACATGAATAAGAACATGGGATTTATGTGCTGAGGAAAACTCTTGCAATTCTGCTGTTGACAAGCATTTCTTTACCAGGAGAAGAGTCAAATTGATGGAGTCTCCCCACACCAAGCACCTGGGATGCTATTAAAAAATGGAGTGGCAACTGCAGTGTCTATAGCTAGGTCATGGTGGGATAGGCTGATATAACTCAGGAGAACCAAGTTTGAGTTTGAATCTAAGAAACTGAAGGAATCCTAAGATACTCCTACCAAGAATTAACTCCCTTATTTTATTTTCCACAAAGACTATGCTGTTAGTAAAAAGGAAAACCATTTTCCAAATATAGGAAAAATATAAACATTATATAATACAACTGCATATGTTCTGTCTGCAGTTTGTTTTTTTGTTTGGTTTGGTTTTGGTTTTGGTTTGGTTTTTCTGGCTTTATTGAAATATAAAAAGACAATTAGTTGCTCATATTTACATTGTACAATTCAATGAGGTTTTTTTTTTTTTCAATTATAGTTGGCATACAATAACATGTTGTATGTATACAACCAGTTTCAGTTGTATAGCATAGTGATCAGAGATCCACATAAATGGCAAAGTGATCACCCCACTAAATCTAGTACCTCACTTTCTCTTTACCTATTTATTACATTATTAGCCATCTTCCCTATGCTACACTCTACATCTCCATGTCTATTCTGCAACTATCCATTTGTATCTCTTAATCCCTTTGCCTTTTTTTGCCATCCCCCAGCCCCCCTTGCATCTAGTAGCCCTCAAAATATTCTTCGTATCTATGAATTTATTTCCGCTTTCGTTGTTATTTTGTTCTTTACATTCCACATGTACGTGAAATCATGTGATATTTGTCTTCCTCCATCTGACCCATTTCATTCAGCGCAATACCCTCTAGGTCCATCGAGACAATATCTTTTTCCATCCCCTTCCTCTTAGTCTGTGTGTGTCTTTTAATCTGAAGTGAGTCTCTTGTAGGCAGCATATGTAAGAGTCTTGTTTTCTTATCCATTCAGCCACTCTATCTTTTTGTTGGATCACTTAATTCTTTTCCATTTGAAGTACTTGATAGGAATGTAGTTATTACCATTTTTTATTCCTGTTTTTGATACATGTTTTTTTCTTCTTAAAGAAGTCCCTCCCTTTCCTGTAATATTGGCTTGGTGTTAATAAATTCCCTTAGCTTATTTTTGTCTGGGAAGCTCTTTATCTGTCCTTCGACTCTAAGTTTTTTATAATTGATGAAAATGCCTTAATGTCTCTGTGAGTGTTTAGTCATACAATTTCTTTATAATCCCATGGTAATCTTTATAATGATTCTGCTCTGTGCTTGTATAACAATAAGACCTCATATTTACTTACAGCCTATCCGTGTTTTACATATTTTATCACATTTAATACTATCTATTATAGATACTAACTGTCCTCTTCTATAAATGAGAAAATTGAGGCTTAGAAAGTTAAATAACTTGCCTAAGTGTATACAGATAAAGTCAGAATTTGAATTCAAGATGAAGGCTTTTTGGCTCCAAAGTCTCAGCTCCTCCTGGGTTAAACTACCTTTATATTAATAATTTATTTCAAAATGACTTCTATGAGAGAAAGGAATGTGTTTTGTTTTGTTTTGTTTTCTTTGTTTCTTTTCTTAATAGCTGTGGTCTCACAATTAATTTTTATCCATGAGGGACATGTTTAATAATATTTGAAAATAAAGAAGAAGAAGATATATGATTATGATTACCACTGTCAAAAAAAAATCAAATTGTTTCATCCTAATTGATGAACGGGCCAACAGGGAAGGCCAGCCATTCAGCATCCTTGTTACCTGGAACCAGAGCTAGAGCAGCTTGAATCTCTGTGTCCTAGAATGCAGTGTATTAATAGAAAATTTGAGGTATAGGAAGGCTGACAGATCAGATGATTGGCATTGAGAAGATAGTTTGCTACTCACAGTTCCCTAGATCAGGGGACATGCCATGCCCCGGGAACCGCAGTGGGAAGTGCTTGTGTCCGAAGGAAGCAGAGGGAGAGGGAGGGACTGTGGGCAAGAGCCTTTATTGTGGTTTCCACGAGAGCGAATGGGTGAGACACCATGAACCAGCTTAAGATTTACTAGTTTGAATATTTTCAGCAGGTTCTGGGATATAGAGTTTGTCCTTAGTCGTCTGGTGTGTTGCCCTGGGGTGATTACGGCAGGTGGCATGTGAGAGCCTGACAAAGAAGGTGGTTGGGCTGTGGGCTCTGGATTAGATGATTCGTATTCAAAAAGTACTCCAGGCAAGTTATTTACTAACTCTAGGAACTGGCTAACCCTGGGAAGTGTGGTCCCTCCAGGGTTAGCAAGACCCTAAGGTGTCAAAACATCAGAATACACAAAATAAAAAACATGGTTAATGCACTCCAGCTAGAGCCGGGTTGGGAAAGGCATATAAACCTACCCATAAGCCACAGAGACAGATCCAAGGTTGATTTAGTCAGAAAGAACTAAGGTGAGTCTTAATGCCCTGTAAGAGAATCCCTCACACATAGAGGAGAAGCAAAAAATGGCGAAAAACAATGATGACTGAAGATCAGATTGCCTGGGTTGCTTTAAAAGACTCGCTACACACTAGTGCTTCCATCTTTACAAGAGGACATATATCATAGCACAGAAAGTTTGTTGTACATCAAACATTACAAAGTAAAGTTGCAACTATTGCTCTTAAATCCATTTTATTAGCAAGCTACATTCTGTAGTCTAGTGTATGTAGCATGCGTGCACGCGCGCGCGCGCACACACACACACACACACACGCACACACACACACAGCAAGTTTGCTTAAATGTGAGCTCAGCATCAGACACCATCCACCCTGCCTGCCCACACACACCAGGTCACACATTCTCAAGAGTCCAGGCTGACATGGCTGAATGAGCTTTTTTGTTCTTCTCCAAAGCTTTGAAATATATTAAGACAAAGTAAAGTTAGACCTGCCAATTTAAAGTTAGATCTCACAGCTTCCTTAATACCAGAAGCAGCATTTCAAAATCCAGGAGTGCTGTTTACTCTGGGAAATGTTTTCTTCATGGTCATGGCAAAATCAAACACCACATTATCTCAAGTTCCAGAAAACACTTTATTCTCATTAATGTCTCAAAACTGTTGGAAGCCAACATCTGAACAAGTCCTTTGGCAATAAATGTGAATATTTTACAAAAAGCAGAAAGAAGGTGCAAGAGGGTATAAGTTTCTGTTAACTGTATTCCTGAGTATTTTTCCTTAGTAAAGTCCTCAACTAAACTTGAATAAATTAGGCACAGTGTCGATAGAAGTAAAAGAAGTAATCTGTAAAGAATATTCCAGCAAAATAAGGATCCGTTGAGCAGTCAGCTAAATCCTGTCAGGAAAGGAGAAAAGAGAGAAGCGTTAAAATAAGAATTAATTAAAGTATTTTCTTTTTCTCTCTCTTCCTTTTTTTCCTTCTCCTTCTCCTCCCTCTCTCTCCCCCCCCACCCCCTTTTATAGTTCATTTTTTTCCTCACTAAAAAGAAAAGAAAAAAAGCCTTACCGGTGCAGCTACACGGAAATGGTATGCGCTGTCAAAGAACAGGGCTACAGGGAGGCTCCAAATGTGCTGATAGCCCTAAATAGTGAATGAAAGGGAGATCCATTTCATGACCACATTTTACACCTAATTGGAAAGAGGATAGGCTGAGAAAGTATTTCCTTGACTACTGTGGGAGAAGTATCTGTGACAACGGCTTTTGATAAGGATTGCTAGAACAGTTGGCAGCTTCAGTAGTAGGCAGGGAAGATGCTGAGCAAATCCCGGGGACCAGAGTCAGCCAGCAAGGGGAAACTCTGGCATGTGGCTCAAGACATCTCTCTCTTAGTAGGAAATAAAGGCTGTGCCACAATTCTAGACACAATTCTCCTGGAACAAGGACATGATGCCGAGGAGCTGGAAAACATCACCTGTGTCATCTCCTGGGAGCCTTCTCCGTGGCTCTGCATGCCTTTGGCTTCTCTTTTCCTTTGGAAACATATATTTCCAAGTGTGAATTTGCACCGGAAGACTATCAATGGCTCTGTGGTGCTTCAAGAGACAAAGGAAAGAAAAAGCAAATGGAAAAGCAGTTACCAGCTCCTACTAGGCTACACCTTGATAAGAAGAGGGACTAATGGGAACATAACTTGGAAATTCTTCCAAGTTCCAAATAAGCATTTTATTACACAAAGCTCACTGGTGTCAGCATGCTAGCTCACATCTCATTACTACAGAAAGAAAAGCAATCTCGGGTGACTACTGTTATGGCCTGAATGTTTGTGTCCTCCCAAATTCATATATTGAAATCTTAACTTTCAGTGTGATGGTGTTAGCAGATAGTCTTTGGTGATTGGGTCATAGAGTGGAGTCTGCATGAGTAGAATTAATGTCTTTATAAAAAGGACCCCAGAAAGCTCTCTCACCCCTTCTGCCATGTGAAGACACAGTGAGAATATGATCATTTATGCACCAGGAAGCATAGCCTCACGAGACACCAAATCTACTGGCACCTTGATCTTGGACTTCCTAAGCTCCAGAAGTGTGAAAAATAAATGTTTGTTGTTTAATACACCCAGTCTATGGTATTTTTACTATAGCAGCCCCAACTGACTAAGACAACTACTGAGATAGCATATGACAGCTTCTAAACCTAATCTCATAGCTTAAATCACCTCAACATCAGAAATTCTTATCTCCATAGATTTTAAAATAATTTTTGGATATATTCCTTCTCTTTATGCTGCAGCTGAATTTGCATCTATTTGAAGTTTTCAGGATTTCAGATTCTGCAAAATCCTGGTCTGCACAGATATTGTTTTAAGAAGCAAGCTAACAAATACAGGTCGGGATGTGGGAGTGAGCCCCATTAGAAATCACCAGGCTTTAAAGCCATCAGAGTGGAAGGCTTGCCAGAAAGAATGGTTCTTCTCTGGAGGTTGGCACATTAATCGTCATGGAGAAGATGAGATTATCTGTCTTCAGAATGATCTTTTTGCACAAATGGGACAACCTATAATTTCAGCGAGTATCTGAGGTTTCTATTATTTTAAAATCACCCATATTAGGGAAATGTCTGACTTAGTGGCTCAAGATGATCTTCTGCCACTTTGGGGGACAGACCACTTAAGCTTATTTCCCTCTACCGAAGCTAGGAATAAATAAGGAAATGTTATTTCAGGTTATTCAAGGAGTGCTAGAGAATAATAGTACATTTAGTTCAGAAGACTAGTACATGTAGCTTTAGCTCTGCCTTGAAATATGATGGGTTCTGAGTCTTGAAATATAAGCTGCTTGAAACAAACCTTTCCAAGGAAAGCCGCTAGGTTGAGTCCATAGTTCACTGTAGAAAAAAAGTTGATGAGAGAAGGTATATAAAGCCCGAGAGAAACAGAGGAAGAGACAGAGCAGTGGGGAAAATTATGGAGGAGGAATAACAGAGCTGGGGAAGCAGAGGGAGACAGGGGAGGGCAGAGGAAAGGGTAAGGAGGAGGAAAGGAAGGAGGAAAGAGAGGTAGAAGGAGGAGAAAAAAAGTGTAAAATCAAGAGATACAAAATGAAAACCATCTATCTGCATGGTGAATAGTAGCTCATGGCATACCTTTTGGGTGAAGTGGGTCAAATTCTTAAAGTACCATAATTATTTATAATTGATAAGAATAAATTAGAGTTTTGTGATTTGGGGGGAAAAGTAGTCATAATAAAAGCTATCATTTATAGAATGCCTACTCTGTGCCAGGAAGGGACAATGTTCTTCATATCTCAACTCATTGAGAAGGCAAGAAAGTGTGAATAAAAGGATAGGCTAAGTTTGAAGCCCAGCTCTACTGCTTACTAGCGATGAGTTTCGTGATAGGTTTTTTTGACCTCTCTAAACCAGGTTTTTTGACCTTCTCTAAACCTAAGTGTTCCTACCTGAAAAATATAAACTAGAAAAAAAAAAAAATACCGACTTCAGACCCAGTACTAAAGTGTAGAGCGTCTGGCATATAATTTGCGCTCAGCAAATGGTAGTCATTAATTTCACTATTAACAATGATTCCCACAGCAGCTCCACCTGTTATGGTATAATGTCAAACTCATTTTATAGATGACTAAACAGTAGTTTAGAGAGGATAAGAGGTTTCTCCAAGATTACAGAGCTAGTAAGTAAGAGAGATAAAATTTGAACCCCGGTTTGCTCAGCTCCAAACTCTGACTCCTTTTTTTTAACTCCCCTGGGGAAAGAAGGTGGTGTCTGCATTAGCACTGCTATCAGGAGCTCACAAAAATGTGCAGTCCCCCCATCCAGGGGCAACACCATTGATCTTGTTCCCATCCCAATCCAAAGGGACACAGCCAGGGGCAGTCTGCAACTTGTGAGCATAAAACCCAAGATCACTTCCACTTTGCAGGTGTGATTGTACACTTAGAGCCTTTCCATTCCACTGGAGAAAGCATGGAAGATCCCAGTCCTCATTCTGAAAACCCCTTCCTCAAGTTGACCCAGTGTCTCAACCCAACCATCGTCAATTAGTTGACAGGAACTGGTAACTTTCCACATCTTAACTTACTGATAAAAAAAAAAAAAAAAGTGTGCAGTAAATTCAGACTGGCTTTCAAATAATGATAAAAATGAAATTGTTTTTTAGAGATATGCACTTACTTGATTTCCAGAGAGAATTTGACAGTGGTGGGTGTGTGCTTACTAACAGGAATATTGTAATTGTAATTTCCAGACCTAAATATGGAAAAAAAAATCACAAATCAAAATAGGCAGGAAAGGTTTCAAAAGGCTTTTTGCTACTAATTATATACTATGTAAACTGTGAAATATTCTATAATAAATAATAAATACAGAAAGTTAAATTTAACACAGTATAGTTTTATGTTTTTCAGAGACATACCTGTCAAATTTCAGAGTGATCTCTTTCAGGACTTAATATATAAAATATACCACAAAGATTTATAGTTTGCTAGAACACACAGACAAATGATGGAAAGCCAAATCCTAGGCCAGATTCACAAAACTAAACACACAGGAAATGACTTCAATCCCCCTAAGGAGATACAGATTTCAGAAGACAAATGAAGCAAAGGCTTCAAGCTAACAATCCCTCTGGAAAGAAGAATTGAAAATAATAACTACCAGCTTTTCTACTGTAAATCACTCCCTTTTAGGAAACATTAGCAGGAAATATTATGTACTTTCAGAACTTGAACCAACTAAAATTATTATAGTCCTAATTACCAATTAGTAATGCAGAAAACTGTAAGACAGAAATGCTTAGACAGAGATTCCTTCCACCTTCCTCTTTAAGAGAAATATTTGGAGGAAAGTGGAAGTTCTTTTGATTCATACTGTAATGAAAACTCCAACAAAAAAGCATATCATATCTAAGTTGTTATGATCTGGCCATTCTTTAAATTATACGTAGAAACAACTTAAAACCAGAAAAAATGGGAAAAATAGCCAGTCATTTTAGAGTCTCTTCAATGAATACTAAAGTAAGTCATTAAAAATGAGAAAGCAAAAGTGAAAGAGATAGATCTGCACTGGGATCAGAAGAGTTTTGTTCGACTGGAGGAAGCTTAGAATTCATTTCCTACTCTGTGCCTCCCAACATCTGTATGCTTCACGGCAACCCACAGCCGTAGATAGTATTTTGTCTTACAGATGAGAAAGGGATATGTAGAGAGAATAAACATCTTGTCAACATTCTGGAATTTAAACCTAGATCATCATACTCTTCTTCGTTATGCCCCCCACCGTATTAATTAATGTCCGTCTCTGACTTTCTCAAACTTACTGAACCTCAAGTTCCTTAATGACAAAATACAGATAAGTAATACTAGTCTAGATTTTGTGAGGACTCAATGAGATAATAAATGTAGAGATCATAAACAAATCATAAAGCACCGTAGTTTATTTTTAAAACTCAAGACCACCAGCTTGAAGCTTAAGTTAAATCATGTTGAAAAAGGAATAAGGTTGAGAATCCATAGGATTTCCAACACTAGTTCAAAATGTAGGGCCTCGCCTTTAACCTAGCAGGCACCCAGTGACTATTTCTCAAAGAAAAATAACTCCCCATTCTTAACGCCTACAACTTGCAAATTGTGCTTGCTGAAGCTACTTGCATTCTATGCTTCTAGATGCATCATTACCTCATTATCTCCATACAGGTGATAGAGCATACACGAGAGATGGATGTTGCTGATAACTTTGGCTGTTTAGGGATTTTTTCCTCCTAGCTGAAAAAGCTAAGATAATCTATATTTTTTCAGCAATTAAAATAATGACATCTCTTGTTATTTAAATATATAAATGTCAGCTCACTCCTAACTTGGAGCCATCAGTAATGATGTCTTTCTTGTCTATAAAATTAACCAGCAGTTCTGCACCTATAGTTTTTGCCCTCAGAGAGTCAGCCACAAAGCTTCCCCTAAGCTTTTTGCTTTGGACGTACCCATTTAACCAGGAGACTGGGATCACTGGAGCTATGGTTTATTGACATTTGCTAACACCAACTGTTTTATGATTCCCTATTCCACCATGTGTTTTTACTTAAGGAGCAATGTAAGCACACATTGATTCTCCCATGTAGCTTTAGCTTTAGCTTACTCAGTCTCAAAAACCCAGAGCCTGAGTAAATTCCAGAAATGATCAGGGAGCAGTGAGAAGGTTTACCCACCCACACTGGAGGCTTCCACTGCAATAACGATGATCAATTATTTGCCGGATTTCCATAATCTGAATGGAGCTGATGGTTGTATCAATCCCTGGATTGAGAAAAAATAGAGAAAAGAAAGTAAACTCTTCTGCAGAGGAAAAAGAGTATTGTGCTCCAGCACAGTGTCCAGATTGCAGAATGTAAAATAGGAGTTTTCTAGATAAATGGAGTCCATTTGCATCAAAGAGAAAAAGGAGGAAAAAGAAGGGGAGAAAGCCCTTTTATTGTTGTTATAGTAAATTTTAAGAAAACTGAAAAACAAATAAATGAGAACAACAACAACAAAATAACAGGCTCCAATAGACAGTCTCATAATATCCAAAAGAATTTCTGGATCATGGAAGTCCTACTAAACTGAAGTTTATTGAAAATGGAGAAGGCAACAAGAAATGCAAGCTGGCCAAAAAAGAAAGCTTTAAAAAAATCAGAAAACAGAAAACAAACTAAATATATAGTCAGAAAAATAGAAGAAGAGGACAGGAAGTTGGAATAAATTATTAAAATGAATGGAGATCAACCACAACCTGTCTAGTAATGAGCAACCATTTCTAATGCCTCCTTAATGATTAGGTTGGCTTGATTATAAAAATGTAATCTCATGGGTGCTTGTGGTGGGCTGCAGCCTTTGTCCCTGTTCCTCACTCCAGTAATGCTTTTATAGCTTGTTACTCTGCCTGGCTCCACAAATCAAAAACTAAAGTCACTTAAATTTAAACTTGTAAGTCACTCCTCCAGTTAGGGATGGTTAGTGCATCTCCTGCCAAGAATGGTATGCTCCTGTCTTCTGAAGAGGAAAAAAGTCTGACAATCTTTAAGGCTTGTTCAGGATGAAAAGGAACCCAGTGTGTGCCCTAGTTTGTCTCTGTCAATTGAATGTTTCCCTATCCTTTCTCTCTACCACATTTCAACCCATCACATCCTTATTTCTTACAGTGGATTCTCGCCCTTCTCCAAGAAGCCATCTGCTTTGAGCTAAATCATGTCCCCAAATTCTCATGTATGAAATCCTAACCCCTAGTACCTCAGAATGTGACTGTTTTTGGACATAGGGCCTTTAAATATGTAATTAAGTTAAAAAGAGACTGTTGGGTGAGCTCTAATCCAAGGTATTCTTATAAAAAGAGGAGATAAGGAATCACAAAGACGCATGTGTACATGGAGGAAAGACCTTGTAAAGACACAGTGAGAAGGCAGCTAGCCACCTGTGAGCCAAGGAGAGAAGCCTCAGAGGAAACCAGAACTGCTAACACTCAGTGTTAACTACTGGCTTCCAGAACTGTGAGAAACTATATTTCTGTTGTTTACGTCACCTAGTCATGATATTTTGTTATGACGGCACTAGCAGACTAAGACCCCCATCCCAGATTACGTCAGTGTAGCTCACAGCACCTTCCCTTCCAATGCCACGTAGCACTTATTACTGAATCTTTTATGCGGTGACCAATCGGTGTTATTATCTGTCACTATACCAAAGGGCACATTATCGCTGTCATTAACTTTTCATGTATTTTTGCCCTTTCTCAACAGCTCTAGAATAGGGAACCTCTATTAACATTCTTCGAACTCTCCATAACTTCGAGCATAATGTGATCCACACAGAAAAAAAATCGAGCTTAAGGTAAGAACTGAGCTGTGGCCAACTGAAGAGAGGAATCAGATCACTGGTATGTGGGGCCAGAGCTGCTTGTAGGAAGCTAGGAGAGTGGTTATGAGCATCATAGCAGAATAGAGCATTTCAAAAAAATTTTTATAAAGCTAACCATTCAGATGATTGTTGTTAAGGCTATGAAAACAATATGTATCTTTTTAAAGTGGATAATAAAAGCAATCATTTAGTGGGTTTCTAAACAAATTTAACAAAAGAATTTTCAAGGATTTGCAGGTTTTTTTCATTTGCAGACTTTTTTCATGTATATGTACTTTTTATTGCATTCCTTCATTTGCATTAAACAACATAATTATATATTTTTCAATATAGTTTTGGACAAAACACAAAGACACTAACCTCATTTACCAAGAGACATAAATTAATACAATGTGTACTGCTTTCATGGGGAGAAAAATATGACGTGATCTAAAACAAGCTTCTGTTTGAGCTTCTTTATGGAATTTCAGGAGAGAAAACAAAAGCAACGGTGCACATTACTTGGGGGCAATCACTCCTAAGTCTCTCTCTCTCTCCAGGTTAGTACTTCTCACACTAGGTGGAAGGGCTTCTTTACTTGTCCACTGATCTAACTGTCAGCTTCTGGAAGATTGCATCTTGTTCACTGTTACATCCTCACTTAAGGCAAGGCCAGGCTCCACTGTGGGTGCTCAATAAATATTTGTGGAAGGACAGAAGGAAGAGAGGCAGGGAAAGGAGGAAGAGAAGAGGGAGGGCCAATCATATGCCCTCTAGAAAAATGTTTCCTCTTGCACATTCAAAGGGGAAATTCCCAGGGGATGGATGCAGAGGGATGCTGGGAATGGTCGTGGGAAGCTGGGCTCCTTCACCGTATTAGCAAATGGGGATGAGACAGAACTTGAAGGCGAGGCAAGTTTTCTGAGCATCTTCCCCAACATGATGTTTCCCATGAAGAAGAAATGGATCTTGATATATGAGGATTTTCTGGAAAATTGAATATTTATTTCTCATTATATATAAATATATGTGCTATCTAAAAGGCCTCCAGATTGCTTGGATTCCAGCTATTCCAATAATAATTTTCAAGCACATGTCTCCTGCTATGAGTTTTGCTTATGATTGCTTCCACAGAAGGCTGTGAATTTACAAGGCAAATGAGGCATAAAGAGAAGGGGAAACCAGAACTTCTCTATCCCTCTGTTTTCGTCCTCTACCTTTTGTTCTACTTTCCTGCTGAAGTTGCCGGGAAAGGGCTCATTAAAAATTCTATAAATAGAACTACGGAGTTACCTCACTTCCATAGAAGTGTGTTTTCAGGTTCCTGGAGACATAGAACCCTATGAAGGACTTAGTATCTGATGAGAGAACAGTATGTATGTATGTATGTATGTATGTATGTATGTATGTATATATATATACACACATATATTTTTTTAACAGTAATTAAAGATGAAATTGAGGAGAGATCATCTTGCAGATTTAGAATTACAAAAATGGTTTTTCATAAGCAGGATTGGAAATAACGAATTTTAAATCTCCTATAAAACACCTATAAAACACCTCTAATTTGTCACTTGTTTGAGGCAAGACTATTCAATTCTAGAAGGCTGGTTATTGAAAATCCATAAGTCCTCCTGTTGCCCTACAGGGGTGGCTCTCATTTTACAAATCCCTTCCAGCAACGTTCGCTATAAATTTAATATACATTCCCAGTGGTTTTCATAGTAAAGTTGAAGATATATTTCACAATCAGCAGATAAAATCTCTCAATAAACTAAATTAGAACCTTCTGGAGAGGAGAGATTTAAGATGGTGTCCAACTGAAGCATATCCCGTTGTGTTAGAATGCGTATTTTGTACCACTTATAAAACGGGGCTGATGGTTGAGTCTCAATACAGTATCTTGGATAACTTTTTCTTTTCTGCTTGAACCAGATTCATGCCAAGAAAAAAGTCAATGAGCCCAACCAATCAATGACTGAGTCCTTTAACACAGGGAACCATTTTCTTTTGGCCATTTGCTCTCCTCAAAGTTCTGGCCTCCAAAACAAAATAAGCATGAATTCCAGATGCCTTTTTGCTTTGTGAGATTTAAAAAACATCTTTACCAAATCTCTATAAAGATTCCCTCCCCATCCCAGGCTCTTTACTTTTTGCTATCTAATGCTGCTGTCTACTTGAATCTTTATTGGTTCCATAGAATAAAATCTTATACATCACATTTATTTGATCCTTCAGTGTAGAAGCTCAATATTCCAAAATACCCACTTTCCATTTCCTGATTAGTCTTCCCCAAACCTTTTAATAAAATGTGAGGAAAGGGGATAACCTTTCTGAAAGACACTTTACACAATCAACTTAAGCCCAAAAGAATAATGGCTTGAGTTCGGTATGTCATAAAAATTCTGATTTCCCTTCACTTCTTTTCTAGTAGTTCACCCTTGCCCCAGGAAGAAGGCTCAAGAATGTGTTCTGGGGCTTGGTAAATTGTTAACTATGACTCTTCATTATTATTATTTTTTTAACCATTGGATTTCATTTTTATTTTTATTCCTTAATTTTTAATTGGTCTTTAATGCCTCAGAAACATCTGGTTGAAAAGAATATTTGCCTGGGTTTCTCCTACTCTGGATTTAGGGACCTTGTGTTACACAGTGCCCTGAACAAAGGGGAAGCATGAACCAGCAGCAGAAGAGAAGTGCCTTACTTCAGACCCCCAGAAACATTCCATACCACACACATCTCAAGGGCTATAGGTGAACTTGGCGGGGGCGGCTGTTGCTAAAGGGGCTTTCTAGAACCATAGAGTGGCTACTTCCTGCATTTTTAGAGTTGATCCCAGCTACGTGCACACGTTGTGCCCAAATAAGTGGAGGCAGAATGGGAAGGAACCCAGGAGAGGGAGATGGGGGATCCAGATTCCAGTTCCAACTGTGTTAGTTGGAACTGCAGAATCTTAGGTCCTGGATCTCCATTTCATCAGGTGTAAAATGGGTAGGTTGGTACAGATCAGAGATTCTCCTGGCCTGGAGACTTTGGTATTTCAGGTGATTGCACAAAGAGGTCTGTGGTGTTGTCTGTGCACTTGAAAAGTGACATATCTCTCACAAATTTGTACTGTTTTTCAAATGTTGCCATTGGATTAACAAAAGTAATTTGATTGAAAGCTTAACTGAGCTTCTATTTACATTCTTCTTCTATGTATTTTCTCAGTCAAGTAATTGTAAAAGTATAATGAATTCTCAGGTTCAAAACGTTGGGATGCCACTGGCATAGCTGCTCTCTAGTGTTCTGTGACTCTAAATCCCCAAAAGTTTTCAGGTTTCCTGAAAATGGAAGTAAATAGAACACTTAAATTTTTCCCATTTTTCTTCAATTGATAGAGGAGACAACTTTTCCAGTGTATCGGGGAGCCTGGTAAGGCAGAACTCAAATTTCATTTTTAGCCAGAGAAGCTGACAGTTGTGTCTCAGAGGACGCATCCAGGCACCTTGGAACAGATCTTTACTTAGGAGTCTCTTCAGTGTCCTCCTTAGTTGTGGAAACTAAGACAAACAGATACTCATCATCCTAGAGAAGAAAGCAACAAATTTTCACCTGGTTTGATAGGGCTGCTCTTCCTTTGATGTGAAGAGCTGGCTGCTATAGGATTGAACTTGCTCAAAGGTCAAGAAACTTCTTGAAAATGAAGATTAGATCAGACCATGATCTCTTCCTACACAAGATCCATTGTTATATGTCCTTCTGTCATAGGTGAGATGGTCTCTTCTGAGGACAGAAAAGGACCTCAAGGTGGACTCCCAAGATAAGAAGGATTTAGCAGCCACATGGTTTCATGTGCTTTCACAAGAGATGGGAGTATTTGGGGGACAGTATTGGATTTTTTTGTATTTAAAAATATTGAGTCTGTGATGACTGAAACTAATTTCTTTCTTCAAATTAAACTTTTATCCTCACCCTACAGTGATGCATGTACCCAAGTTCACTTAGAAATTGCTTTCATGAGAAAAACAGTGCAAGCATTGCCTCCTATAGATGTGAAAAAACTCTCTGTGCATCAGCTTCCAAACTGGAAAAAAAGGGGAAAATGACAGTGCCTATCTTTTATGCTTGTGAGGATTAAACATTTTATTCATGTTGACCTCTTATGACAGTGTCTTGCATACAGTAATACTTCATTACATGAAGAAGAAGATGATGATGATTGGTAAAAGTTATTTATTCAAGACTAGGATATCGGATATTGTCAAAAAGAAAAAGAGACTACGTTGTCACCCCAAAACTTCAGTATTCTATGGCCATATTCTATGGGATATGCTCAAAAGTATCTTGGTTCTTCTTCTTCCAGGTGCATGTTATGTCTGCACTTCTCTGTTTTTAAATTAGACATGACCAATGTCACTTTTTACCACAGCATCCTCATAAGCAGTACTCATATATATTTATTGCTATTTTTGCATCAATAATAATTATTATTTTAGACATTTAATATGTATGTTTATAGAAGAGTTCTAAAAACAACAACAAATTAGCATAGATTTATTTGTATTTATTTCATTTACAGAAATAATAACACTTTCAACCCTTGATCAAGTTTCTATATTTTTTAACATGAAAATTCTGTTGCTTAAAAAGCATTTGCGTGTCTGTGTGTGTGTGTCTGTGTGTGTGTGTCTAGGAGGAAGAGGAAGAGGATATTTTGAAAGTGATATGCCAGCCTTGTGTTTTTCACTGACTTAAAGCTTACCTTGAACTTATTAGAGTTTCTAAAGCCTTTTACATTTGCCCTACTTGGTTTGGGCAGAGAGCCGAGGAACTACATAATTTTTTAAGTTCTAAGTGAGCCAAAAAAATCTACCCATCCACATGTAATTACTTCAGTTGTGCAACTATTACTATCTTTTTTGGCAATGAACAAATGAGATCTTTTCACTTGAATAACCAAAATTGTATCCCTGGGTAGGGAATTCGATACAGTCAGGCGCCATTTAACAACAGGGATACTTCTGACAAACGCGTCTTTAGGTGATTTCGTCATTATGCGAACATCACAGAGTGTACTTAAACAAACTTAGATGGTATAACCTACTACACACCTAGGCTGCAAACTTGTACAGTATGTTACTGTGTGAACAACACGAGGTTAAATCAAGTACAAGAGAAAATGATGCAACCAAGAGACGTGGTAAACATGACATGTGTGAGGCTGCTGCTGGCATAACACGGCACACTGTTTTATAGCAAACATTTTTTTATAAGTAGAAAGGGTACACTCTAAAATAAGGATAAAAAGTATAGTATAGTAAATACAGAAACCAGTAACGTGGTTGCTTATTATCATTATCAAGTATTACGTACTGTACGTAATTGTATGTGCTCTATTTTTATATGATTGGCAGTGCAGTAGGTTTGTTTACATCAGCATCACCACAAACACATGAGTGATGCATGCTCTAAGACGTTAGGATGGCTATGACATCATCAGCGATAGGAATCTTGCAGCTCCATAATAACTTATGGGACCACCATTGAACGTGCTTTGGTCTGTCATTGACCAAAAACGTTGTTATGGGGCATGTGACTGTATTTTAAATGATTGCAAATTTGTCTTTTTGTTTTTTTAAATGATTGCAAATTTGTCTTTTTGCCGTTCCAAATAGAAGAGTGGACCCATTCACAGACTATCCAAGTAAATATCGACAAGAGAAGAAACCTCAGGTTCAAAGCGCTAGTTGTTTCTCTTTGAACATCATTTACCTGCCCATGGTCTCTGACGGGGTCCCTTCTCCTTGGACTGTCTTTGCACAGGACTTGAGAGGACTCTTCTCATTCCCCAGATAGGGCAGCAGTAAATCTCCTGACATGGCAGGATCTCACAGAAAGTGATTTCCGGTACTTGGAAGGAGGATTGTGTGGTTGCCAAAGATATATTAGGTGCTGCAAGGCATTGGGTAGAGGAGAAAGAAGCAACAAGGTTAACCTGAATGGCTGGTTCTACTGTTGACAATTCACATGAAACACAGGCTGGGTTTGAGAATGAGGAATGTAAAGATCTTACCCGAGGGGGAGGAGGCTGTGGGCGGCTGGGCTGGCTCCTGAGAGCTTGTGATATTGCTGGGAAAGGAGAAAGAAATGATTCATGAAAGAGGCCTTCAAGGATCCTTCTCCCCAAAGGAAAACAAAGTTAGCACTCTCACCTCAGAGGGAGATTTGGGGTGTGTCGGTCTTGACCTTTTAAGCTAAGTATGTAAAGGGAGACTATCGTCAAGGCACTGTTAAAAAAATGATAAGAAAGCATTATGTGTCAGATTTGATTCCAGATATATCTTACACAACCAGCTGGCCAGAGACGTACTCTCACAGGCCACAGCGATGGGCGGGTGGGAAGAGGGGGTTGGGGGGTCCATAGCTGACAGAAGTGCCATAGAAACCAGCACAGTTACGCTTCTCTGCCCTGATGAGAAAAAACTCTCATCCTCCTGGAGCTCAGAGCCTCCCAGGGTAATCCAAGCTGGTGAATTTTTCCACAGAGCAGCCCCCTGGCCCTGGCAAGCTGTATCAGAAGCATCTGTCATCAGTGGAAGATTACAAGAGGAAGTGTGTAAGTCACTGGAGGCAGCCCTCTGCTCCTTGCAGGAAAAAGTCAGAGCAAAGTTCACATCCCACTGGTGGAGGGCGTCTGCCTGTGGAGTTTGGAAGTGAAAGGCGGCACAGGTTTAGTCAGCTGTGGACGTCAACTCCTTTGGCCACCACTGACGTCTTCCAGCTGCCTGTCTTTTCAGAGCAGAACACACCAAATTGGACAGAGGAAGGAAAGAAATGCAATAAAGCATTCATTTTCACGCGACATGGCTTCAAAATAATTGAGTATATTACCCCCCACCCAGCCATGATGAGAACTTATATACCCAAATGAAAGCTTTCCTTAAATGTTCTCAGCTTTGGAAAGCTATCCCCAACAATGCTCATGCATCCAAATACTTAACATTCTTCTCTTCGGAGAGTCTTTAGAATTCTCACAGGAGCCACATCAAAAATTCTGCTTGGTGACCTTACAATCCCACTGTGTGCTGGGCCTGACACAGTGCGACCTAACTTGACTTCCTGATTGACTTTCACACCTGATTCTGTAGACTCCACTCCTCATCATGTTGTTTCTCTTCAAAGGTGGTGGATTTCTGTCATTAAATATACACGAAGTATGTGCCACATGTTTGAATTCCACTCATAATGAAAGAATTCCTAGAGTGTTCTCAGGAGCAGCTGGTTACCACCCAGCAGGCACAGCCCTGCCTGGGAAAAATGGTGCTGAACCCCCAAAATGTCGTCAGACAGAATTTGTTGTATCACCCTGGCAACTGCATGCTGTGGGTACAGTCTCCCTTACTCTGTTCTCCCACATCCACCACTCTCTATCTCCCTGTTACTAATCCTTAAAAACTCTTTCTGATTTGTCTCTGGCATCCACTTCAATGCACAGTCCAAGAACTTGTAGGATAATAGAATGATCATAGAAAGGCCGTCTGCTCCTTTCCTTCAAGGCAAACTCTGGTTTTGACCCTTCCCAGGTAGACCACAGGCCAGACCACATGATAATAAGTCTAATTCCTCCCATTTATGGTCTTAACAGTCAACAATATTGGAATTCGTAAGATCTGATAAGCACGTTTAAAAAGCAGCCTCTTTATATCAGATTTAGACTTCCTATAACTTTTCTATTGAGTTTTCACGGGAATCTGTGTCTCTAGAGAATGCTAAGGATAGATGTTCACACTTCCCTCAGTTAGGGATCCCAGCAGAAGACCAGCTCCCCTAAGAGAGTGAGAAAAGTATAACGGCTTCTAATGGGAATTCTGTGTCAAATACTTGGGGATGCTTCCCACAGTGGGCAGTAGCAAGGGAAAAGTTAAATGATAAGGGGAGATAAGGAGACAGAGAGAGCCATGCCGTCTTCTATAGCTAGGAAGCTGCTTTAGATGAAGAAAGTGGAAGCACCCTGGCCCCTCTCTTACTTTATCTCTGAGAATGATTGTCTTCCCTGAGACAAACCCAGAAGCCAGTCTTTCCCCAAACCAACAAAGCACTGTTCAAGGGATAAGTAAATACTCTTTTCACCATGTGAATAGTCAGACTGAAAACAAGAAGCCCTAAAGGAGAGAGGCAAGATGACCAGAGCTCAAGAGGCAAGAAAACAAGAAGCCCTAAAGGAGAGAGGCAAGATGACCAGACTACAGCAGCAGCAGGAGTCTGGAGACCAGAGGCCAGGAAAGACTCCTGTATCCCAGTAAGGAGGTGACTTTGCCGCTCTGCAGAAGAAGGACAGCAGTCAAAAGGGACCCGATGTTTGTAAAGCAAATACTTTTGTCCTTACTGTATTTGTTTGCTTTAACTGATTAGTAAACTTGGTTATAATTTCATATTGTACATCTTCAGGGAATTTCACAGTCCCTTTGGTGTGAAATTCCATGGAAGAATCTAGAAGAATCCTAATAAATATGAATGTCCAGGGGAGAGTGGGTTGTGCCTGATTCCTTACACACTCCCCGCCACCCACTCCCCAACCCCAGTAGACAGGAAGAAGAACAAAGAATTAGAGAAAGTTATTTACAAGATCAAAACAAAAAAACAAAAAAAAAACAAAAAAACCACCCACACCCACACGTACATACATACATGTGAAAGGCATAGTGAGCTGTTAGAAAATATCAGTTGATTGAAAAAAAAAAATTCATCATTCATCTCACATTTAAGTACAGAAAGCCTGTGCTTCTTTTCTTCAAAGTATGAGTTTATAAAGGGCTCTGTCACCGCTAAGCTGCATCAAAGGTCAATGCTTGGTTTAAAGGGCTCTTAGTCTTCAAAGTGAGTAAAAGGTCAGGCCTCAGTTCACATGTGAGAAAAAGAAGATGGGAGCGGGGGGAAGGTGGAAAGGTGACATAGCATAACATTGAAGTTTGTCTTACCAAAATGTCATCACAGCAATGAGAGTTATAACCAAGGTCTGGAAAACCCAGTTAGGACACAACAGTTTTTTCCCTGAAAAATAAAGCTATAAAAAGATTCAGTAATGAGCAGTGATAAATCAACAAAGCTAATTGCGAGGATGCATGAAGACGCACTCCCCGTGGTGATCTTTGGGGCTCCCTTGGGACGGTTGGTGTGCTCCTTTCAAACTACATCTCTCTCCTCCTCTCTGCCTCCCTGAAAACAAAGCAATTTCAAAGCCCCGCTCAGTCCTTCTCTTTCCATGACTCTCCAGGCTACAGTAATCTCTCTTTTCCTGAACATCCTGCGGGGTGATTATCTGTAACATTCATTTAGTGCTTATTCTTGAAGTTTTATGAGAAAAGAGGACCTACCAGACAAGATACTGTCAGAACCCAGATGTCCATCTCTTTTAATAGGATACTTTTAAAAATCAAAAGGTCTTCAAGACATGATGGAGTAAATCCCAATGGAAGTATTTCAGGCATCATGACAAACCGTGGGAAAGATTTTTGCAGCAAGAAATGCTACTAAGTACTCTTTAAACCTTAAACATCGGTAACTAATTCTGCCACCCATTTTTAAGGACAGCTGTGAGGACTGTGTCTTATTTATCCTTATATCCATTCAACAAATATTGATTAAACTCTATAATGTACAAAACTACGGAGGATATGGAAATAAGTAAATTACAGTCTCTAAGAAGTGAATGAGACAAACCTTTAAAACAGATACATATTGGTATGAAAACTTGCATATGAGAAATGGGCCAAGAAGTACAGGGTAGACAGCTGTGCAACTGCTGGGAAATCTGGCTGGAGAGATAAGAGAGATTTTCTGTTCCCTTAAATAAGGTGCTCCTTAAATATGAGTTTTCCTACTAATGTAACGGGGAGGATCATGTTGGCTTTCACCTGGGGGAATAGGGCAGAACCATTTTTTTTGATCAGAAAAGAATTGGAGGTTGATGGTAGTTCAGAAATAGCTTAAAATTGGTCTTTCTCTGAATTTCTTGAATATTAATAAGGGTGAACACTCATACAGCATTTATTATATGCCACAGACTCTTCTGAGTGCTTTATACATAGTAATTATTTAATCTTCACAATAATCCTTAACAATCCTATGAGGCAGGTACTGTTATCCCCATTTTAGAAAAGGGGAAAAAATAAGGCCCAGGAAGGCCAAGTTCCTTATCTGAGATCACACAGCTAATGAGTCACAAAGCCAGGATATGAACCAAAAATTAATTGGCTCCAGAATCTGTGCTTTTAACTACCATGCTTTGCTGCCTCCCTTTTTTCTGCCTG
>NW_011888790.1:5352948-5359054 GCF_000151845.1 Pteropus vampyrus | reverse complement strand
TTATTCAAATGTTCCTCATGGCTTAGCAAATGAACTCCTTAACCTGGTGATCTAGAAACTAGCCTAACCTATATTTTCAGCCTTATCTTCTACTTGCCTCCCTAACCAACTCCCACCTAATCCTTCAACAAAACCAGTGCCAGCTCCCAGACCTTTGCTCACACCATTCCATTTGAAACCTTTCCTACAGCTGCTATTACTAGCTAGCCAATCCTTACTTCTCCTTGAAGGCCCCTCCCACAATATTCCTGCAGCACTGAGCCTCTGCAACATTCATCACATCCAGCTACGACTGTTCTTTGTGTTTTCTTCTGATCTTCCCTGGCTACGCTGAAATTCTTTAGGAGAAAGGGCCACATCTTACCTTTATCTGCCTTCCACAGGCCTAGGACAGTGACTGCAAGAGGTCTCCGACTTTGAATCGATGCTCTTTAACGCGTATATAACTTTCTGACTCTGTGTTCACATTCCAACTCCCCACCCCACAAACACACACACAGGACACCGAACCACTTAATGTTGCAATTTAGATCATGAGTCTTCAAAGAATATTTTCAGACTGAGTTCTCCATCTATCCATTCATTTGACAAATATTTCTTGAGTACCTACTATCTGCTAGTCCCTGGGACACAGCGTGAGGAAGGCAGATATGGGGACTTCTCTCACGGACTGTATGTACATCCTAGATAATATTCTGAGATAACTGCAAAATAAAGAGATTCTTTGGGTGCAAGATGGGACCTATAGAGGTTTCACGTGACCAGATTGCACCTATTAGGGCCGCCATGGATGTTGATACCATCCCCTTTATCTCACTGCAAACTGGTTAGTACAATATTTTCAATGTATTGTTTTTATTGAGCAACCTGCTATGTGCTGGCACTGTGCTAAGGGCTTTAGCTCATTTAATCCTACCGACAACTTTCGTAAGATAGGATACTATTATTATCTTTATTTCCCAATGCAATTAAATAACTTGCCCAAGAACATTTGTACATATATATTTGTTTATTGGTACACCAAGAAACTTGTCAGCAGCCTAACGTCGTAGTAGTTTTTAGTAGAATATTAAACTCTTTCTGAATCCTTTTAGGATAGTATAATGCAGTAGAACATGAGGAGCAGAGAGTAAACTAAGGCAATGGCCCTAAAATCAGGTCATCCCTTAACAGGATATAAATTAAGGTCACGAATATCTTCCTCTGGGAAGGACTACCTTCGCAACACTGCTGGATCAGAGGGAGCAAGCCGAGTTTCACAACTACCTATGAATTGCAGCTGGAAAGGGAATAGTGTAGCTTCTCCCTGACACTTCTCTGCAATGGACAGGATGTCCTTTGAGTTAATAAATGATTAACCTTTACTTTTTACTGTAAATGCTATTCTATTTAATGAAAGTTCTCTGTTCATTAATAAAGCCATCACATTTTAACCTTTACAAGCAAGTGAATACCTACTCTTCATTTGCATATACAGTACTAAATATCAAAGGTAATAGAGGGATTTGAGGACGAACTAACATTCCTTTGGGATCTTCTGAAGTCGCACATAAGGAGCTAGGTTGAGTCAAAGCATCCACACAGCTCTTACAGCCCAGGGTCATATCCATGTGGAGGCTGGTGATTTTCACTTGATGGGGACACTAGAAATAAACACTGGCAGAATAATATTTCTAAAATGAACATGTTCTATACTCATTTCTCTAAATCTCTCTTTGAAACACCAGTTAGTAGCTATTAAAGGGATGGTATTTAACACCTGAAATGCATAAAGATGCAAATTAGGGACTCCATCAACAAATAAATGAAGGAAAAAATATCTTAATTGATTTCTTTAAAGACTTTTTTTGTGTAGAAAATATCATCTCTGTTCATTATAAATGTAAGTTTATTTACCTTGTTGGATTTTTTGGAAATGGCCCTTCTTGGAGAAGATGCGCTAACAGCTCTGCTAAATTTGCTTTTAAAAAAAAAAAGAGGGGGAGAGAATTAATGACTATTCAAATGCCTCTCCAAGAGTTACATGACAAAGACCGAAGCTGTCACTAACACAGCGGTATGATTTTCTTGTAATACAGTGGTAATTTAAAAAAGAAAAAGTCAAGGCAATTGAGAGTTCTTTTTGTGGAAAAGAACCCTAGTAAGCATAAATGAATGCATTAAATGTTATATTTCTCTTTTTCTCAAAATTATACCTCAGGAAATGTGCATTTAACTCCTTAAGTAATAACAAAATAAAAATTTTTTCCCTGAGGACTAACTATGATTAGAAATGGCCACCTTTCCTAGTTAAAGGAGAAGCTACCCTTTTGCTAAAACGAAGCATTTCCTGTAACAACCGCTCTTGAACAGATGTGTGTTTTGTTTCATTTTTAAAGCTACAACAGGAAAAATAGAAAATTATCATATAAAGCAATTGTGTTCCAAAACATTCTAAAAGAAGAAGAGGGGCTTAATCATCAGCAAGTAATGGTTGCTGCATAATCTAGTTATGGACAGACCTCACTCCTGTCTCCATATTTTTATGGCAATCCTGGATGTACCTGATGGAGCTTGCTTCACTGGCTGAGGACTTCCAACTACTGAGCCGCTTTAGTCTGGCCAGTTTTCTGTTCCATATTTCTAATTCTTCTATTCTTTCTTCAAGGTTGTTGGTTAGTTTGCAGAGTTGCTTCACTGCACCTACATTTTCCATAAAGATCTGGTCCTAAAAATGAAAATAATAGAGAGTGCATAAATTTACGGTTTGAGACCACTAGAGAACCGTTCCATAGCCCATTCAAAGACAGTTGGAACACATCATTGAAAATGCTTATGTACACACACAACCTCAAGTTCGTATAAGATAAATCTGGAGAGGTTTGCAAATAACATGGTCTTGCTAAACTTCTGGCTGTGTAGGAAAACTGCTTATGTTCAATTTGCAGTAAAATGGAAATATGTCCTTGTAACCTGAGAGAGAGAGTAAAGCTGAAGGACATTGCCAAGTTTGGAATCTGAAGGATTATTTTCAATGGCAATTATGCTATATTTAAAACTCTTAAAAAAGAAAGAGCAGACTTCTGAATGTTGATTTGTGTGTGCATCACTAAATCCTCATAAGAAATGACTCCAGTTCTCCCTGACAAAATGTGCATCAAATTGCTCAGGTGAAAGATGGAGGAATGAAGACCCAGAGACTGTGTGACCCCAGGTAAAACATAACAACCTCTCTGAGTTTCAGTTTCTTCATCTGTAAATGAGAGGAAAATTCTTGAGGCGTGAATTTCTGCTTTAACATCCCATGAGCTATCATGCACAATTTATATTTCAACCTAACTCCCAAACAAAATTTAAAACAACAGCAACACTAAATTCTTCCTGTTAGAGAAAGTCACTGACATGTGAGAAAGAGCAAGAAAGGAGAAACTAACCAAAGCCATGATAGGCAAGCCTTCCTTCCTCCACCTATACAACTCAGTTGTCATAGGAACATATGTTTCTCTCAGTCATAATAAAAACCCTGAAAAGCTCTTATCAGTTCATACCTGACCCCATGACCTCTCCTTCTTTCCCCCTCTGTTTATGAGTTCAGATGCCATGGCACTCTTTGGGGCTCATAGTGGCTGGTCCACTATTGTAAAGTGATGAGCTGGAGGCCAAAAGGGAAGGACTATTTTGTGGTTGGGAGATCAAACTCAAGGGTGTGTGTCTTTGAGATTCTCATTATGCAAACCAAAGTTTTAAGAGTTTCAAATGCTGTAAAGTAACCACTCAGAAAGGATTCAAAATCTAAACATAACAGATTTAAGGCTTAGTTTATGACATTTAAAGACATACACACTGCTATAAAACACACTGGTAAAGGTAAGTATGAGGTCAGTTTCAGAATACTCAAATACTGTAATATGATGTCATATAAATCACCTAACTCTAGTATAAAGGTTAAAGGACAAAAGTATTAAAAATAACTAGAGCTACAATAATTTGCTAATGGTACACACATAAAAGAAGGTAAATTATAAAATCAAAAATAAAATCTTGAAGCAGGAGTAAAAGTTTTTGTATGTGGTCGAAGTTTTGACCAGACAAAAATAGGCTGTTATATCTATAAGCTATTTTATGTAAGTCTTGTGGTAACTACAAAGCGAAAACCTATAGCAGATACACAAAAGATAAAGAGGAGGGAATCAAAGCATCCCACTATGGAAAATCATCAATTCACAAGGGAAGACAGCAAAAGAGGAGGAAAGGAACAAGGGAAATACCTAATGGCCAGAAAACAATAAATTGTTATTAGTAAGTCCTTACCTATCCATAATTACTTCAAATAAAAATTCTCTAATCAAAAGGCATAGAGTTGCTGAATGGATGAAAACAAACAAACAAACAAATAAACAAAACAAAACAAAACAAACAATAAACAAGACCCAACTATATGCTGTCCACAAAGGACTCACTTCAGCTTTAAGGACACACATAGGCTCAAAATGAAAGGATGGAAAAAATATTCCCTTCAAATGGAAACCAACAGAGAGTGGGGGTAGCTATACTTATATCAGATAAAACAAAAATTAAGTCAAAAATTGTATCAAGAGACAAAGAAGGTCATTATACAATGATAAAAGGATCGATTCATCAAAAGGATATTACAATTATAAATATATATGAACCCAAAATTAGTTTAAGATGAATGAGTTCTGGGGATCTCATGTAGAGCACGGTGACTAAAGCTAACAATACTGTACTGTATAGTTGATAATTGCTAAGAGAGTGGTAGGGGAGCAGGATTTTGTCACCCCAAAACATGTCTCGTTGGCACGAGGGTTACTTTAGAATGATTATTATTAAGAAACAAAAGACTCAGGAATAGTTTTTTATCGACCTCTTGGCTGCCCAAAATAATTTAGATAGAGGGCCTGTTTCAAGTAGGAGAGCTATCACCAGAGATAACTGTGAAGAATATGATCTAGGTGTGATCTACAGGGGTGGCGAGTGGGGACAGGGTGGCAGGGTGATGTGGACTCAGCAAGGTCTGCTTGTTCAAAGCCCTCTCTGTCTCATTGTCTCCACATTGCATAGCAAACAATTGCTTTTTCCTCTTCATGCGAATTGCCTTCCTCCCCTTTTTAAGTCCCAGACTCCTATCCACTTCTTAGCTCGGGATGATGTATAAGCCTCAATTGCCTGATTGTCTCTGGACCCTCATATTCTTATGGAAGCCCCATACATACAAAATTAAACTTGGGTTTTTCTCTTGTTAATCTGTCTCATGTCAATTTAATTCTTAAACCAGGTATAAGAATCTATAAAGGTAGAGAAGAAAATTTTCCTCCCTCACAGAGTAAATCTTAAATGTTCTCACAACACACACACAGAAAAGATAATTGTGTGAGGCAATGCATGTGTTGACTAATCTTATTGAAGTAATCATTTTGCAATATACATGAACATCAAATCGTCATATCTTAAGCTTACGCAATGTTATATGTCAACTATATCTCAATAATTCAGCTGTGAGAGAGAATATTTTATTAAAATAAAATAAGAATTGACGCAAATTGATAACTGTGAAAGCTGAGTGAAGTACGTACATGGGTTTCATTACTATTCTAAGTATGTATGTTTGAAATTTTTCATTAAAAATGTTAAAAATAAATAAGTCATAAAACAAACAAACAAAAATCTCCTGAAAAAAAGCCCTTCTAAAATTTCTAATTCTGGAACAGATTTTCCTTTACTTATAAATTTGTTTTAATAAAAATAAGTCAGAAATCATGAAGATTAGAATAACATTCTATGATTCTAAGTCATAGTAAATGTCATATGACTATTTCCTATGTTTGCATTGTAGAAAGCCTTATACCATAATTATAAGTGTATTATTTAGTATATCAGATGGTCAGTTGATGTCCACCCAGCAGTCCAAAACAGAATCCCAATCATAAGGTAAAGGGAGCAGCCTGTGTTAGTTCCAGAGACTAGAGAAAGCAAGATAAGCTCGGTGAAGGGCAAATGGTTTCAGTATGATTAGAAATTAGAAATTCTCTTAAAGACTCTTACCCATTAAGTAAATCCATCAGAGTGAGTTAAATTTAAAACTATCTCATAAGCAATTCATTCAAAC
>NW_011888790.1:5341929-5351763 GCF_000151845.1 Pteropus vampyrus | reverse complement strand
AAATAAAAATTCTCTAATCAAAAGGCATAGAGTTGCTGAATGGATGAAAACAAACAAACAAACAAATAAACAAAACAAAACAAAACAAACAATAAACAAGACCCAACTATATGCTGTCCACAAAGGACTCACTTCAGCTTTAAGGACACACATAGGCTCAAAATGAAAGGATGGAAAAAATATTCCCTTCAAATGGAAACCAACAGAGAGTGGGGGTAGCTATACTTATATCAGATAAAACAAAAATTAAGTCAAAAATTGTATCAAGAGACAAAGAAGGTCATTATACAATGATAAAAGGATCGATTCATCAAAAGGATATTACAATTATAAATATATATGAACCCAAAATTAGTTTAAGATGAATGAGTTCTGGGGATCTCATGTAGAGCACGGTGACTAAAGCTAACAATACTGTACTGTATAGTTGATAATTGCTAAGAGAGTGGTAGGGGAGCAGGATTTTGTCACCCCAAAACATGTCTCGTTGGCACGAGGGTTACTTTAGAATGATTATTATTAAGAAACAAAAGACTCAGGAATAGTTTTTTATCGACCTCTTGGCTGCCCAAAATAATTTAGATAGAGGGCCTGTTTCAAGTAGGAGAGCTATCACCAGAGATAACTGTGAAGAATATGATCTAGGTGTGATCTACAGGGGTGGCGAGTGGGGACAGGGTGGCAGGGTGATGTGGACTCAGCAAGGTCTGCTTGTTCAAAGCCCTCTCTGTCTCATTGTCTCCACATTGCATAGCAAACAATTGCTTTTTCCTCTTCATGCGAATTGCCTTCCTCCCCTTTTTAAGTCCCAGACTCCTATCCACTTCTTAGCTCGGGATGATGTATAAGCCTCAATTGCCTGATTGTCTCTGGACCCTCATATTCTTATGGAAGCCCCATACATACAAAATTAAACTTGGGTTTTTCTCTTGTTAATCTGTCTCATGTCAATTTAATTCTTAAACCAGGTATAAGAATCTATAAAGGTAGAGAAGAAAATTTTCCTCCCTCACAGAGTAAATCTTAAATGTTCTCACAACACACACACAGAAAAGATAATTGTGTGAGGCAATGCATGTGTTGACTAATCTTATTGAAGTAATCATTTTGCAATATACATGAACATCAAATCGTCATATCTTAAGCTTACGCAATGTTATATGTCAACTATATCTCAATAATTCAGCTGTGAGAGAGAATATTTTATTAAAATAAAATAAGAATTGACGCAAATTGATAACTGTGAAAGCTGAGTGAAGTACGTACATGGGTTTCATTACTATTCTAAGTATGTATGTTTGAAATTTTTCATTAAAAATGTTAAAAATAAATAAGTCATAAAACAAACAAACAAAAATCTCCTGAAAAAAAGCCCTTCTAAAATTTCTAATTCTGGAACAGATTTTCCTTTACTTATAAATTTGTTTTAATAAAAATAAGTCAGAAATCATGAAGATTAGAATAACATTCTATGATTCTAAGTCATAGTAAATGTCATATGACTATTTCCTATGTTTGCATTGTAGAAAGCCTTATACCATAATTATAAGTGTATTATTTAGTATATCAGATGGTCAGTTGATGTCCACCCAGCAGTCCAAAACAGAATCCCAATCATAAGGTAAAGGGAGCAGCCTGTGTTAGTTCCAGAGACTAGAGAAAGCAAGATAAGCTCGGTGAAGGGCAAATGGTTTCAGTATGATTAGAAATTAGAAATTCTCTTAAAGACTCTTACCCATTAAGTAAATCCATCAGAGTGAGTTAAATTTAAAACTATCTCATAAGCAATTCATTCAAACAAAGGGGTTTTGAAAACCCAATCATCATCTCTGATCCCTTCCCCCACTCTGTTCCCCAACAGGCAATCTATCACGAAGTGCTGTCAGTTCAACATCCTGAATCTCCTGAATCCACCCACTTCTCTCCATCTTCATTGGCACTACCACATCTAATATATATTTTTAAAATTTTTCTTGGCACCTGGCTTCTTTTTTTTTAATGTTTGCTTGATACATTAATTTGTTATTTAACCCAAATCAAAACAGACCATGGAGAATGATGCTAAAGTACCCTCTAAACCACAGTAAGTTCTTGAAACCTATATAATTTTATTAACCAATGTCGCCCGGATAAATTTAATAAAATAAATAAATAAACCACAGTAAGTTCTTTCTGCAATGTCTCTCCAACAGGACTTTTAATGTTGCCTCATGAGATTGGGGCGATGGCTACAATTGTCCAGTTGCTTGTCAGTAATGATGAAAAGCCATCTCTGATGTCTCCATCTCAAGCTTGCTGGCACCACACGTCTTCCAGGTAGATCCAAAAAGCCAGAAGATAATTCATGTTTTCCTATTTAAAAGGAAATAAAGGTGGAGAGGGAATTTGCCACTATCTTCCTAACTATAAGTAAGGCTCTGACTTTATGGATCCAATGGAAAACTACCAAAAAATAAATTTCTAGGACGTGCTATGGGGATTGACTCTGAGGAAAATACTTCTGATTTCTGTCTTCTATCATCATAGTGAAGCTAGCAGAAATATGTTCAAAACTCATCTAGAATTTTCTGAAAATGTCATTTTCTATGCAAGAGAAAGTCTTTGTGAGTTCATTTTAACCACCTAAATGCCCAAGAGACTTTTTCTAAATACATACATCCAGGTCCCATAGAGGACTGTATTCATTAGGGCTGAGATGGGCATAAGGCTGGGGCATTTGAAAAGCTTCCCCATCTGATATCTACTGTTTATTAAAACTATTTTATAATTAAACCTAATTTAATCGCTCAACTCTGTTTAATTACTATTAACCATTTTAGATGGAACCCACTACCTCAGCTGAAATGTAGCTTTACAATTGTGATAAAAAGATGATTAAACCAGCTTGCCACCAAAAATCGCTCATGAGACTATGGGGGAAAGTGGCAACTGCTTCAGATCACAAAAGGTCTTCTACCCACTTGCTTTGGGGTAAGGGTACATAGGAACAATGTGAGCTTATTTTCTGAAAGGTCATGAAGGGTAGTGTGGCAAGTACTTGTGCACATGGAAACAGCAGGGAGGCATTAGTGAGCTGTTACCTGGCTGGAGGGTTCCTTGTTTAAGCTTCCTCTTTTATCATAGCCCCCTTCGCACCTGTGTTCTAATCATACTGAAACTATTTGCCCTTCACTGAGCTTATCTTGCTTTCTCTAGTCTCTGGAACCAGCACAGGCTGCTCCCTTTACCTTAACCATCTGTCTTCCCCCTCCTCCCACACTTAGTGTCATATTTGCCTATATTATAAACACCTAGAAATAGAGCCCCACACCTTGCCCACAGATGATTCTCCAGCACAGAGCAGTAACTCAGTACATATTTGATGATTAAATGAATGCATAGTCTTACAATGGTAGTTCATGCTATGAGGCATTGAGAGGTCATAGCACTGCTCTCTAGTGAGATTGAAGGGAGTGGCCATACTTCCTGTTTATTTTTTTATCTGAGGTTTCTCTCAGAGAAATAAAAGGACTCAGGTCCAAATTTATTTTCCGTGTTAAGAAATTCCCATGGAAATGCAGGTGAAATAAGCAAAGAAACACTAGTGTTTGACATCCTTAATGCAATGGGAAAATGTTTTGATTGTACCCAGCAAATAGGTTCCTGCTTTGGTTAAGTACTTTTCCCTTTGGGAGGAGATTGGCTCAAGAAAGACATGAATGTCCTTTCAGTACTCCCATCCCCACCCCACCCCATCCCCTAGGAAACCTTTGGACTCCACAGAACACAGTTTGCAAGCTCCTGGGTCCCTTGCAGATTTGACAATAACTGGGCCCACAACATGGGCAGCAGTCAGGCAGTGGAGCTGATTTCTCCTCTCTCTGGGAACTATGACTTGTCCTCTAACAACACTGAATAAGGGTAATGAAGCTTGATGGCAAAGAAAGCTTTCAGAAGTTGAAATAGGCTCTTATTTCTCTCCCAGTGAGAGTCAGAGACTTGAAGATCTCTCCTTGTGGCATCTGATAATGCATGGACTGACATTTTGCAATCAGATCATGGGAATAAAACAGCCTATAACTGAGCATTGTAAAAATGATTGCCAAGGGGAGAAAAACTGTCTCTAGCCAATGGGTGTGTCTGGCAATTGCTAGGGCTTTGGATAAACTCAGCTTTAGATCTCTGTCCAAGAGTTCATTTTGTGGATAGTCCTCCAGGCCTTGACATGGATTCAAAAGAATAGAATCCCTAAACCAGAAAAGCAAGCTGTTGAGGTGGTATGGAAGCTCAGTCTTCCAGCTGAATTTCCAACAGGTCCCTGGAGGAGAGGTTTGCCGCACGTGTATATTTCTAGTGCAAAAAGTATAACTCTTGGGCTCCTTTCCCTGGGCGTTGTGTTTTGACCTCCGTTTTAAGCCAGAAGAGCACAACTTTATAAAAGTGTTTAAAAGTATGTATTTCATTGTTGCCTTTATTTGTTTGTTTTAGAATCCTTGCTTAATTTTTGTTACCTCTGTTCAAACGTAGTTTTCTATAGAAGGCCTTGAGTCCTTTGAAACAAGTTTCCACTTGAACTGGCACATGTCTCAGTTCGTTGCAATTCTTGGATTTCTTGTGTTTTCTGGGTGACCAATGAGCTCCCTTTGAGGGCAGTCACAAAGTTTCATGACTCCCCAAGGCTAACTCAGTACCTGGCACACATAACTCAATATTCGATTAGTGAATGGAATCAATAGTTCTTTATCAGGCACCTATGATGTAACCACTTTCCCAAATGCTGGGATAAAACAATTAGATAAGGCAGGAAGAGTCTCTGCCCTCATAGAGCATAATTTCTGGTGGGAGAGACTGCCCAGCAAGTAAATATAGCTTTAAGTTGCAATTAACACTTGGAAGGAAAGCAACAAGGCATTGAAATAGAAAATAATTGCCACTATCTTAAGCCATTGCTATAGCTTCTATCTATTAGTTTTATTTTTGAGAGCACTGGGAAAGAATAAAATTGTGTCAAGTGAAAAGTTATATTCTTATCCTGAAAAAGACAAATAACCCAAAGTAAAACTGGGCCAAACAATTCACAGAAGGATAAATCTAAACGGCTAACATAAGAAAGAAATGCACAGCTTTATTACTAATCAGAGAAAGGCAAATTAAAACAATAAGATATTACTGTACTCCAACAAAACTGTAAAATTTAGAAAGTCCGTAATGTCAGGTGTTGAGTATATAGAAAAACAAATCAGAACTGACTAACACCCCGTTACTGGTATATGTCCCAGAGAAAACCTCCCAAAGAGTCACAAAGGGTCCTGTGTGAGAACGTTCATCCCTGCATAGTTTGTGGTCAACAGAGCTTGGAGCGGGGGACGGTCCACCACTCGGGACAGAGAACGTAAAGACACAGGCCAAGGAATTCCATGAATCAGACTCTGAGCAGATGTACATAATTCAAAGAAATTTAAAACACATTTAAAAAAATAACACTAATAATATTCCAGAAGGCCTAAATATCCAAGGATATATATGAAACACATTAGAGTAGCTGCCATTGCTGTGGATGAGTTGGATAGAAGAGGAGATGAGAATGAAGGAGCGGGGGATGCAATAAAGTATAAGAGCAGTAAAATAAAAACTGTAGTACATCAACCCTAAAGTTCCAATAATAAAGACAATGGGGAAATATCCCCTGGGGAGTGGGGGGCAGAAATAAAAGGGATTTTACACCTTGAGAGATACCACTCTTGTAGAAAGTTTCTTTAACTTTAGCTCTCTACTTGGTCTAATTTGTTTGAAGGCACAGTGATCGACTAAATAGCTGAGAAAGAGCTCAGTAGCCCAGGTGCTTTGTAGCTGAAGCCCAAGCAAGCCACACCCACCTACTGGGACTATAAAGATAAGTTAGCATTGATCAGAAAAGGACTGAATTATACTTAAAGACTTTACTTCTTTAAAAACTACTCAAAAATATTCTCTTTGAGACTTTTGGCATAAATTCAGCTATTTTAACTAGGATACTCTGGTAAATGAAGTGTGAAATTCCAGGTCCCAAATCACAGATCTATCCAATTGTCAAAGCATTGTCACCACCTGCTGACGCAATATTTAAATTGCAGTTTTAGGTGTCTGGAACTATGGCTTCTTTTCCCAACATTTTATTACAAAAATTTTCAAGAATACAGAAAAGTTGAAAAAGTTGTTAACACCCAAATACCCACCACCTAAACTCCACAGTTAGCATATGGTTCTACTTCTTTCACTGCATCCTCCCATCTATTGATTCAATCTATTCATCTTCTTTAAAGGCATGGAAAAAAAAAAAAGCAATAACTTTTTCTAAGAAGACATAACTACAAAAAGAAATTTTCCAAGAGAATAATAAATGGCTTATTTCTCTCTAAAATTGTTACCAGAAAACAAGAGAATTTTCTCCTTGCTCCAGTGTAAGGAGGTCCTATGAGAGAAGATGATCTACAAACAGCGTTCAGTTGTTAAAATATCCAGGGTTGGTTGTAATAACATATGAACTCCCAAGTAATCACTCGTCATGGAGTCAAATCAATCAAGTGAGTGCAACAGGGAATATTAACATCCTAAAATAAACTTATCATGACCAAGGAATGAGTTGTTCCTTCCTTGATGAGAAAAGAATGGACTTCTAAACCAACTGCTGAGTAGGACATTTAGAAGTTCCCCTTAGATTCTATGCTGGCTATTTGAACTTAAACTAATATAATTTTTTATAACTCAGTTTTTCTCTATCAAAGAATAAAAAATAAATCACTCTATTTAAAAAAATTATTTCAGAGTCACCTGAAGTGGTGGCATCTCTGAATGGCATATGGAAAAATCTATTAACAATTAACCATTTATTAGGTTCTACTATGTTGTAGACCTAAAAGTCGTAGTCCTAAGAAAACTTGCCTTAACAAAAATCATTTATAAAAACAATTGCTTCGGTGGGAGAAAAGTGATTAAGGTAGAATTTCAACTCACTGTAATGAAGTTATTTTTACTGTAGAACTGTAAGGAATAAAGTAATTTGTTTTGTATAGCTGTAAAAGTGACCTTATAATCCCCCAAACTTGCTGACCCAAGTTTTGGACAAAGTTTAATCTGATGCTGAAATTTGTGCCCTTAACTGCTGTGCCATATATTATGAATGATTTTTCAATCATCGAAATCAATGATATTTTGCTCTTTATTTTCATCCCATCTCATCTTCTTCCTCCCCATTTCCTTGTTGATCCCAATTCTCACTAGACTTGTTGGCACCTTGCTTGCCCCATATTCTCCTCCTGCTTTTGCCCAATCCCCTTGACCTCCACAGGTCCTCTCCTTCCTCTATAGCCTTCACTGGAAGTGTTCTCTTGCTTCATATTCCATGTGAACTCGAGAGCTACAGGCAAGTAACAGGAAGCGTAGATGTTGAGGATATATGAAGCCTCTCTGGGGAGCACCCCTCAGCACCATGTCACCAGATCTGATATGTCCAGGGAATTAGAAATCTGAAATTTGTGTGAGGACCTCCTAAATTTTGAAGGGAGACACCAAATTTAAAAAAATTTAAAACACTATGAGGGGGGAAAGAATGCCTGCAGGCTAGACTTTGCCTCCGACTTCCAACCTGTGATCTGTGTCCATAACCCTTCCCTTATTAATTGATATCTTTGTCCACATCTGCTGCTCTCAAGTTCCACACTCCCAGTCATCATCTCTGGACGTTTTCATCTGACCGTTCGGCTGACACCTCAAACTCAGAATTGAACCCCAGAAAAGCACTCTCCTTCAGGCTTCTTTATTGTCAATAAAACTACTTCTCTTCCTTTTATTCAGATTCAAAATTTCGGGCATTAACATAAACACACTCTTTCCGAAAACCTAGGATGTATCAGATTCTATACGAAATAATTCTATACTAAATGATTGATGACGCACATTCTCCGACCTCTGCAAGTTCACAGTCTACAGGAGGAGACACGTAACAGAGAGAGAATGACAATGTGATGTGATAAATACTCTAGAAGATATGTATTCAGAGGCTTAAGACAGAAAAGAGACAGGATCAATGCAGGCATCACAGAATTCATTAATTCGTTCAACTAATATTCATTAAATTCCTACAATATTCTAAAGCCCGGAGTTAAAGCCACACATCAAGTACTAAAGAGGCAGTTTTGAAAAACATGGAAGATTTTCACTCTCACACAACTAATCAGAGAGACTGGCAAAGAACAAGTAGGCAAATAAACAAGATAATTTCAGTTAGGGACAAAAGTCTCCAGGCTGCTCTGAATAAGTTGTAGCGTGTCCCTTGCCAGAGGCCCAGCTGAGGGGATAAACGGGGTCTGCACTAGCCAGAGGGGCCCCTTTTTCTAATTACTACAAAGGCATTATACACCCTTGCTGTGGCCCTGAATTTTACAAGGTGAAACCCAAGTGCTGTGGAGACTATTTAGATGAGGCGGTCAGGGAAGGTCTCGGTGCTGAGATCCAAATGATGAGATCATCTAAAGGGAGAGTCTTTAGGGCAGAGAGCATCCAATGGAACAGCTCTGAGGCAGAAACAAACCTGGCGAGTGAGAGGAACAACAGCAGCAAAAAGCTGGGGTGTGGGAAGGGTCAGCAAACAAGACGTGCCTGTGTGTGCAAACATACCATATTCTGAAGGTTCTCAGCTTATTCGGGAAGAAGGTGTTTTGGAGTTGGGGGATGGGTGTGAGTGTTAGGAAATGAGTTAGAAAAAGAAGATTCCATCCATATTGTGGAGGGTTATAAAAGCGGGAAAGGGAAACTGTATAATCAGAGATTTATTTTGTTTTGTTTCTAAGGAAGATAATTCTACTGGTGGCTAGCAGGTTAGCAGGTCAGTTAGGGAGACTATGGAAAGAATAAAGGGAATAAAGAGAGGAGATAATATACAAAAGATATTACCAAAGTAAGAACGACTGGACTTGGCGTCTAACTGGGTACTGTGGATGAGAAAAAGGAAGGCTTCAGAGGCCACCTGAGACATCCTCCCTTCCTCGGTCACACCTCATAAGTTCCTCATGGGTTGTGAGGTCCCCAAGTTCTGACAGTGTCTTCTTTCACTTGTCTCTCAGTCTCCCAGCTTCCTTTCCACTCGTCTCCATATATCCTCTCTCATTCCTGAGCTGGTGTGGTACTTCATTTATGCATCCCCAGTACCTCTCATGTTATAGCTTAGAGCTTTATTACTTGTGTACCTGTCTTATCTGTAAGCTACTTAAAGATAGGAATCAAGTATTATGTATCTCTGCATGACTCAAATGACAATTCCTGACACATTATGGTTGAAGGAAAAATAGAAGTAAGGAGTAAAAAGTAGTTACATACTAAGTTATAGTAGGGTGGTTTATAATGTGCAATCAAATAAAAACACAGAGAGATTATGAAATGAATAATTATTCATAATATAAACCTCATCTTTACATAGACTCAGCTGTGGATATGTTTAAGGCACTTCTTGCATATATTGTATACATTTTTCTTATACTAAGTACACCTAATAATATCATTCAACAAATGTAACCACCTGTTTCCACATAATCACAGAAACAAATCAATAAAAGTCTCAGATAAAAAGATAGGGGAACAAGCCAGAAAGCCCCCAGTGGTCACATGCAGGGTTAGATCTCCTTACTCCAGTATCATCAGCCCTGAGCCCTCTCACTCTACCTCCCATCGTTGAGCTTCCACAACCCATGAGAAACTTATGAGAAGAAGCAAATTACCCCAGATAAGAGCAGTTTATCTCACAAAGTTCTCTCTCCTATTAAGAAGAGAAAAGAAAAGCTAGTTATACCAACACTGACTAACATCACTCATCTCTAACTC
>NW_011888790.1:5336560-5340864 GCF_000151845.1 Pteropus vampyrus | reverse complement strand
CAGAGTGAAAGAACTTCATCGGCTCTTGGTGTTACAGATTCTGTGAATGAGTGTGGCCTTAGCGATGTCTCCGTAGACCGTATCACTATAAGGTCCTGTTACTAAGAAAACCGCAACTTTTCCACTCTGGACCTTTACCGGTTTTACTTATTTATACCCTGAATGCTGCCTTGGCATGGTTTGCTCCTCAGGTGAAAGATGAACCTGGCTTTCTGGAACAGGAATGTCATCCCCTACTTTCCCAGTGCTCTGTGTTTGCCTTCCTAGGAATGACCTTGAGATGTAGCCTGTCCTGGGGGAAGAACAGAGTGGCCCTTGGAACTTCTGTTGTTAATAAACCCAACTGCTTCCATTCAACTTAACCGAGATGAGAACATACCGGGTTATGGGGGAGAACTAATTATCTTGCTGAAAAGTAAGAGTCATAGGTCCTGGGCAGATGTTACCTACACAGAAAGCTCTTTCCTGAGTGTTCTAGGGGTGGGCCACAGCCAGAAGTGACATAGCAGCTACCAGATGAGTACATACAACACCAAGGGCCCCACCTTGGCAGCACTCCCAAGGCTGTATCCTGAAACTGACAGCTGCTGCCTACGCTCTGTTCTCTCACACCAGGAAGCTTACGAAAATGCAAGAGGGTGAGGCTGACTTTATTACACAAATACTTCTGAATATATTTTAAGTAAATCATTGGAAAACTTTAGTATTTTACGACGAAAAATAAATTTCACATGATACTCCTCTTGAGTGAAATGATAGTCAAGGTCTAAGGGAGAGACCGAAGAATTTCTGCTGTCAAAGACGTAGTGCTGGGAAGCAGGAGGAAGTAACTCGACTTCTGCACTCGGCCCCTCCGGCCAGGCTGAGCAGGCCATCTGGATCCTGTTATCTAAGTATTTGTTGTCCAAGAGCTTGTAGATAGAAGACTGTGGAAGGACATAACGTGAAAATGCACCTTCTACCTTGCTACTCCAAGTGTGGTTTGCTGGCCAGCAGAAGTGGCAAAAACTGGCATCGCCTAGAAGCTGGTTAGAAATGCAGGACCTCAGGTCTCACCCCATTCTTGCTGAATGAGAATCTGCACTTTAGTAAGATTCCCCACCGAATCTTACATACTTTGAGCCGAACTGACAAATTACAAATTGATCTCCATTCACACATCTCTCCCGGTTACTATAAAATCCCTGTGTCAATCAGTCTTCCCTCCCAGGATCAAATATTAAAACACACTATAAAGCAAAGCAGTGGCAGAGAGAATATGCAAACCTCACAAAAGATGCAGGATTTCACAGAATTAACAGTCGTGATCTCAGAGAACTGCTCAAATCACACACAAGGCATCAGCAAGTGAGGAAATGGCAGCCTTGGACCCCTTAACAAGTGAAGAATTGCTAATCCACAAAGATGGTGACATTCCTTCAAAAGAAAATGATTTGAATATCAAAGAATTAAGACAGGCCCTTGGGAAAAATGATGAGGCTCATGGATATGTTGGTAAAAACGACCCACTTCATGACTGTGCTGTGAGAGTGAAACATACAATTTTGTCAAAAAACGATGCTCAAAAACAAAACAAAACTTCAGTCCTCAATTATTCGAAGGAAGAGCACATTGTTTTAATGATAACCTAGATGATATTATGTGAGGTAAGTTACACTTTCATGAGTTTGAGTTTCATTTTTCAAGACAAAGCCTAATCAAAGCTTGTCACTCTTCCTCATGATGTTTGGTTCTTGTTTGAAGTGCACTCCTGCTAAGTGGACTTGCCCAAGGCCAGTTTCCCTCCAACAATAGGACCTGCTGAACTCTAATGCTTATTGTTACATATTCCTTTTTCTTTTTCCCATATGGGACTTTTTGGTGCCTACGACTAGTGTGGGATAATTGATACCAACTTACTCCATAGCTCAGTAGAGAATTCTTTTCATTGTCCTGTTTTCTTCCTGGTGGGATGTTTCAGCACATTGTGATGTCACAGAAGGGGGTTTCACCGTGGGGTTATAGCTCTAGCGGCAGGTATCTATTCAGTGGTTACCTTGTCAACCATGAGGAAGTTCTCCAATGTCTCTCCGTTTTCGCAGGTGACATCACCAACCTCTCTTACAGCTCTGGGCAGGACCTCTCGCACCTCCTGGGCAATTATTCCTAGACACAACACACTCCAACAGGTTTAGACAGGAAAAGACCTTTCTGGAGAAAATCCTCCCAGGCCTACATCAGAATGGAACACAGAAAGCCACGTGGGATGTCTCTGCAAATAGATGCTTATCCCTTGTCAGCTTTTGCTTTGATCTATGATGCATTTGAGCAAAGCAGGAGTTGTGAGCCAAGAATTGCTGTAAGATTAAAATGGGAGTGTCGTTTCTTTATTTTTCCTTGAGACTCTGGGCCAAATGTTAGAAGGAGTGAGTAAATACCTTAAAATTCCTGTACATAGAAGCAAAGATAGAGCATTAGCTTGAATTATTTTCTTTTCCTGCAGGAGGACTTTGCCTTCTAAATGGTCCTCCTTTCTTTAGGATTCTCATATTGGAGTATAAACACCACTCTGTCCCTTCTGACCTAGACCCGCCTATCCTGCCCTCTCCTCTCTCCCCGCCAGGACTGCCAATGCTGCTGCTCATACAGTTTGAGTTTCCATCTGCCCCTCAACCCTCATTCCATGATCGAGATGACTCCAGTGAAAAGAAACAATATATTCAAAATACTCCACTGGTACCTGGGGGTGCAGAAGTGGGGGTGGGTGTGTTGAGTAAAGATGTCAGAAATTTCTTTAACCTTTCCTGTTCCTGAAATTATAGGTTTCACAGAGGACAAGTTAGACCAACGGGATTCGTCAAATGCCATAGCACACAACCTCCAGGTGAAGGAGGAATTAAAATTTTAATCATTGACAATACCCAAATAAGAAGAGCACTTGTGGGTGTACCTGTCTGATGGGCAGTGTTTATTCCCATCGCAGACGCGAATTCAGGTTTGTAGTCGTATTCGACAATCCTCATTTGGGTTATTCTTTTCAGCTGTTCATCTGTATTCACCTAATTTAATTAAAGAAGAGCAGATTTCACCTGCTTAGGCATTTGCTATGCAAATCAATGCCCAGAGCAACCCAGAGAGATTAGGAATGTTGAAAATGGGGTGGTCGTTTCCTCTTGCCCAAACTATTTTAAGAAAAATTTATATTTTTCTCCTTAGAGAAGCCAAAGTTTCAAGGTTCAGGTCAGTGACTTCCAGTCACTGATTTGTAAACTGAGCCAGAGTTTTTACATCTAAGTTCCAAGGCAGAAGCTCCCTCATTTACTGCTCTTGCCTTCCTTCTCTCCTCTGAAAGGCGAACCCTCCTTCTGAGGACTGAGGTTGCTCCCTTGGGAGAGAAACAATTGCTGTTCAGGATTGCAAAGTATCATTTCCAAATGAACACACAATATAAACACCAAACAAATACAGGCCAACCTTGTATTTATAGGTTGAAAATGCAATGTTTCATTCAAGTAACAACCTCTGAGGTATGGATATATCCTCTATCATTGAACTTTTGGACATTTTGCTGGAGGAAATTTCTTCAAGTGACAGATTGCAAGTTCGTTGCCCACCTGCTGGATCTTCAAGACTCAGACCCTCCCCTCCTGAGAATGGCTTCTCCCCCACACCACCCAGTCAATGATGGTGCCCTCTGAGCTCACTAACCTTGCAGATTGTCAAAGGTATTCCCGACTGTCACTGCAAATCTCTCAAAAACATTTCGCTGGGTCCCAGCAAAATAATAACAATGAAGACAACACAGTGAATTTTTCGTAAAGCTAAATGTGTTTGATTCAAAGGATTCTTCTTTAATTTGAGATTGTTTGTTTTTTAAATGAATTGATAGTATAGCAAGATTGATCTTTTTTTTTTTAAGTTTATTGGGGTAACATTAGTTAGTACAATTATATAACTTTCAGGTGTACATTATAATTTGACATCTATATATTCTACTGTGTGATTACCACCCAGAGTCCAGTTTCCTTCAGGTACCATATATTCAATCCCCTTTACCCACTTCACCTTCCCCTTATAACCCTATATTTGACCCCCTTCACCCTGTCTACCTCTTCCCTCCTCCCCCATCCCCTACCTTCTTGTAACCACTAGTCTATTGTCCATGTCCATGAGTCTCTATTTGTCCTGTTCATTTGTTGCTTTTAGGTTTATATCACACATATAAGTGATATGTGATTTTCAACTTTTTCAGTCTGGCTTATTTCACTTAGTATGATTATCTTGAGGTCCATCCAGGTTGTCGCAAATGGCAGTATTTCGTCTCT
>NW_011888790.1:5329339-5335927 GCF_000151845.1 Pteropus vampyrus | reverse complement strand
GTGTTGGGACTTCAAAAATAATTGCCTTTTAAAAGTTCATGGTCTAGACAGGAAGGCAAACTTGTCACATGTGATCGATTATATTACAATGTGATATGCAGGGTGATGATGGAATTATGAATGGAGAATCATGGCAGCTCCAAGCAGGTATCTAAAATATTCTCAGGAAAGAATAAGGAAAGGCTTCCTTAAGATGGTGAAGCCCAACCGAGATCTCAGCTTACTCCAATATGTTCTCAAATATGTTCTGCTCTTTTCACTTCAGGACTTTTGCCCATAGCATTTTCCCTGCCTCAAAAACAATTCCTTCCCATCCTCACTTTCCCTTCCCCCACTTTAAACATCCCTTCACTGGAGAAGCACTTCTTGACCTTCAAGACTAGGAAGGGTCCCTATGCTTATGTGCTAATGGCACCTGTTCTTTTCCTCCATAGCACAAATCAAAGTTATCATCAGACAGGTAATTGTGTCACCTTTACTATCTGTCTTCTCTACAGATATATACCTGACGAAGGTGAGGACATATTTGATTCTACGGTTTTCTGTTCATCACCATATCACCAGTTTCTAATACAATTCCTTGAATGTAGTAGGTGCTCAACTAATATTTGTTATATTAATAAGTTTAAGATAGGAAAATAAAGGAAAGATGTATGGTAAGTAAGAGTGAGACTAAGACAGGGATGCTGGGCAGAAAGAGCACCATGAGCCAAGTCCCAAGGCAGCAAATCCCCTGAATGATGTCTGTACAACAGAGGCGGAGTTTGACATTACTAGACTATAAAGATGAAGGCCAGAGCAGGGAAGACCTTGCAGGTCAGTCTGGGAAGGAATAGTCAAAATCTTATATTGCCTACATCTATCATGTGAGCGCCTTCATTCATTCCACAAATATTTAATGAGTAGTTTCTATGTGTAAAATGCTATCTCAAGTACTGGAGAGTCAATGAGTGCTCCTTATCTGGACCTTAAGTTTAATAAAAGTTTGATTCCTTAGGGCAAGGCCTATGCCTTTGTTCATCTCAGGAATGGCACAGTGCCTAGCAAAGTGTCTGATGTAGCAGGCACCCAGAACTTCGATGAAGAAAAGAAGAAATGAAAGAATGGAGGTAGCGAAATGGCATAATAATTCCTGGCACTAACAGAATTGAAGATGAGAGGTGAACTAGGAGCCAGCCTGCACTGGCCATGTGCTAGGCTAGCCAGGCCCAACCCAGTTCCCTGATCCCTGCACCCTTGGAGAGTCCTGTGCTTACTTTGCCTACTTCTCTTTATCCTTGTGATTCCTGCATGAGCCCCCATCAGAGACCAAAGGAGAGGAAATTTCTTTGCTGCAAATGTAAAGCAGAGTAGGATGTGCCCTCCCTCAGGCTGTTCAGGCTATACAGAGGGAAAATGATCATCGGTGTCTAAACTGGATCTTTGAATGCATTTCTTCCACAGATACATTGCTGGACATAGCAATTAGGTTCTATGGTACTATTACCATTGTATTTCAGACAGATTTTTGGCCAAAGAAAATTCCAAGGGTTAGGTTGGGGATCTAATGACCTTCTAATACAATGTTTCTCTTAAAAAAATGCTCTTCTGCTTCCTGGCTTGTTGACTTTCCAAAGCTAAATATAAATTGATTGTATTGCATGTTCCCTATGTGTACACTTGGCCTAGGGAAAACCCTTGAGGCAAGAGCTGTGCCTTCTTGGAATCCATCGCCAGGAAAGATACATAGAGCAGCACTTAATGCCACGCCTTGCTCATCATGTGTGTTGAGCAAGAAGCTAGAAACTGAATGTCTGATTTGATCTTGCCCACAGCACTTTTGGAAAGTTTTGACCGTGAATGCAAATGGCCATTACTGTCATGCTGCCTCATGCCCAAGGTTTCTGTGTCATTAACTTGAGACCTGCATCACAGAGAAGACATCTCAGTCCGTGGGAGTCCAGTTTGTTCAGGAAAAGAGATCTCGTCATATGTCATCTAGTTGTGGCCCACAGCCAGGACTATCAGTCTCTCATCAGGAGCAGCTTGAGTGACACTGGCTGAGCGCAAACTGAGGAACTTCTGCATTTGGCTTGTGACCGGGAGGGGAGACTTTGCATGTCTGGCTTTCTTGAGCTCTTCATATTTTTGTCTTTAACTAGCTCACCGCTGATGCAGTTGGGAAAAATACTTTTTGAGCATTTCATCTTAGTTGATTTTTTCCTGGTTTTTAGTTTTTATTTTTTTTGCTGCCTTGCTTTCAGCTTTCGCTGCAGAATTTGATTGACGCATTCAACTTTTGACTTCCTCATTTTTTTTCCTTTTGCATTGACATTGATGTTCTTCACACCCCTTTGGTTTTCCACCCTCATTTTGTTCAGTTTCCATTCTCAGAGCTGCATTTCCTTTTCCAGTCTGTAGTCACATCAATAAGCACAATGCACTATCTGGGTAAGTTAAGCCGCTCCTCTTAAGCCAACTTCGTTTTTCCAGCACTTCAGTTTCACAGGTTTTAATCACATCTGCCGTATTTTCTCTGTGTCTTGGATATGTGTCCAGATGAGCATCAGAGATCTCCTCCACAAGGACCCTCTATGCAGAGTGCGCGTGTGCTTAATATCTGCAAAGCAACCCATGTCGCCCTGGGTGAGGACACCTAGAACCAGGGTAAGGCAGCCGCCTATATTCATTTTCCCTGGTCACAGTACCGGGCAACATGTTTGTCTACTATTTTTTTTTAATTCGATTTCATTTTATTATGTTTTTATTTTTTTTATTTATTATGGTGACATTGATTAATGAAATCCGTAAGTTTCAAGTGTACTATTCAACAGTAAGTCGTATATGTATTGCGTTGTGTTTACTGCCCATAGATTTCTTTCCGTCACCACATATTTGACCTCTTTTACCCCATTTACCCCCCTCCCCCATACACACACACACACACACTAGTTTATAGTCTACCGTAACCACTAGTCTACTGTCCACATCCTGGCCACTATGTTTTGCAATAGCTCATCTGGCGGCCAGCGCTGGTTACCATGCAACCTTAAAGAATGAAGGATGCATGCCTCCAGCCCTATGCATGTGATCAGATCGACTAAGTGTGCCCTCCTTGTAGCACATTAGGAAGAATGGCTCTCTTTTTACAAGTTGGAAAACTGAGTCAGGGGAAGGTGAAGATGAAGTTCACACATCAGCCAGCACTATCATCAACATTGCCATCCTCTCTCTTGTCTGTAATAAATGGCCAACAAGACAGACAAGATTTCTAGAAACATATATTTCCTAAATGTAGATAGGCTTATTAAGAACAAATATATTATTATGAAATAATTTAATAAATGAATTACATTCGATTTGCATTTCACAAGCAAATAATAATAATATCTATCTGCTTAGACTCATATAGCTAAAAATTGCTTCACATAATTAGAAAAAGCCCTCAACATGGGTAAAATGAATATAAGCCTTCCCTGTTCACAGAAGAAGAAACAGAGGCATAGAATGCCTCTGGGCCACAGTTCCTGAGCCAGTCGTTACCAAAATCAGGACTAAAACTCTAGCCTTCTGCTGCAGACTGGCTTCTCTTTATTTCGTCATGCTGCTGTGAGCAGGAAGGGGATACAGGAATTTCACATTTAGAGACTGGATTGGGATGAAATTTTCCTTTAAGGAGAAGGCTCCCTAATAGGGATTTGAGAAGCTATAAAGAAATTTGTTATTTTAAGACAATATATTTCTTTCACGCCAAGGAGCACCACTTGAGAATATTTGGTGAATGACGTTCTGGGAAAAGCCTGGTGGTAGCAGGAGGGGTTGTGGATGACTTGCCCCATTTGTCATCTTCCATTTCCATTTGGATAAAACTGGTAGGGAACTGATAGCCCGTTGCAGGGATAAGTTTGAATTGGTGTGGTCTGAAACACAGAGAGTTTATCTCTGTCTGAAAGGCAAAGGGACAATATCTAGGACTGGGATCTGAACATGTACGTGAGAACTTTCTAGCCCTCAGAGTTCCTACCCGGCTAGTAGGTCACAGCTCTTCCAACATGAACCACAGCTTCGCAATCAGCACAAAAGTCTACAATTACAACCATTCTCTGGAATCCTCTCAGCAAAGGAGGACGGACATTCCTTGGCTGGTTTAGAAAAACCAGTGCAGATTTGCACTGGGAAAGGAATGCAGTCTGGAAGAACGGCCAATGATTTACAGATTAAGGCTCCTGTTAACTAAAAAGGAATAAGAAAAAGAGGCTTAAAAGCGCACTGCTTACAGGAGAAACAGTGTGAGTGAGAAGGTGGGGAAGTGGTAGAAGCAGTGAATGGGAAACTGAATTAAATGGTGGAAGAGCTGGAACCAGGAGTGACGTGGCATCTTCGTCCTAACCCATTAGGTCTTCATAGTTGTGACTTTCCCAGATGATTCAGTACTTATCTCAATGGGTTAAAAAATATAAAAGAGTGGTGGGGTCGGGCAGAGAGGCCTGTTTCCACCTTAGAGATGAAGACACTGAGTTCGGCAAGGTAAAGCATTTTGTCCAGGGCCACATTGCTGGGGTGAGCCCAAGGTGAAGGAGCAGCCTCCCGATTTCCAGGCCTGGTTTCCAATTTCTAAGACGTGGCTGCCTCTCCACAGAGGGAGATGGTCTTGACCTGGCACCTTGGCTGCTGCTGAGGGAAAGGTGATGAGTGGGGCAGACAGCAGCTGGCAGGGCTGGTGCCAGGGGCTCTCGGAGGAAGTGGCTGGAGAGGTCCGGGAGAAATATGGTCAGGAACTGGACTGAGACAGTGCTCGGAAGATGAACAAGGACTTGAAAACTTAGAAATGGAAAGGAAAGGCTACATCCAGCAGCTGACAATGCGTGGAAGGAAGGGCAATAGCCTGTGGAAAATGACTGGGAGACTTCCTGCTTGTGAAGCCAGTGCTATGTTGTCATTGCCCACTGCTTCTGTCAGGTTAAGTCCATTCTCTTGGGCAGAAACTGCTTTACGGTTTCAGCAGAGATGCCTAACGGTTCCAGCCCTCATAACTGTTAAGCAGTCTCACATCACAGGTGACAATGTAGAGATGCCCCGTGTGACGCGTGGCAGAGGCCAGGAGCGCCCAGCGGTGTCAAAGGAGGTGTCTGAGGCCTGCCCCATGCTTACCTCCTGGATATTCTGCTTTGCCCGGCTGTCAGAGGGATGCATAACTGTCCCCATCACTTTCACGTTGCCACAGACAACCAGGGCTTCATCCGGCACATCTGTGTTTATTCCCACTCGACCATGACAGACAACAGATTCTGGAACTGGTCCTCGCTGCCATAATGCATCACTGTCATTTTCAAATTGCCCAGGGTTAGAGGCCTGGAAAAAATACATAAATATATTACAATTAAAGTTACAGTAGCAGGGATGGATGACAGCTTTATTCCTCAGAGCAAAGGAAAGCAGAATGTTATCTAAGTCTTTCACCTGAAAATCATATGTTGGATGGCACATTCTTACATATTCAAAAAAAGTGTGGCCCCAGGAATGCCAGCGGTCCCTCTATCTGCTCTGCCCACCACGAGCAGGAGCTCAGTATGCCACATTTGGAACATCCAGTCTCTATTGCATATATCTGGAATTGAGAATGTGTCAATTTTACCGGGTGAAAAATGAAAAAGAAAACTCAAAATGACTATCTTTTCAGAGATGATAATAATAATGATTTAAAAAAAGAACATTACAGCAGAAAATATTACAAGTTTATTAAAGCTCAGATAAATAAAAATACCTTGCATTTCCAGCCTTTTCATAGTTTCAAAACACTTTCAGATTTATGATTTCATATGCATTTGACAAGCAAATGACAATACAAATATATTTAATACACTTCAACTATTCCCTAAACAAAGATGATACCAAAGGAAGAATAATAACTGCTACCTTTGTTGTGTGCAAATCCACACTCCAATTCTATGAGATACGTACTATTATCCTCATTTTAAAGCGACTGGGACTCTGAAAGGATAAACAAATTGCCCAAAGCCACAAAGCTAATAAGTTTGGGAGCTGGAATTATACTTCCTTTGATTATTAATGATTCTAACTTTGCCTTTTTGTGCCGTTGCCTAGACGTAGCCCTGGCCGAATGCAGTCTTCAAAGAAAATCCAAGTGAAACTTTAGACAAAGTTCTGGAGATTTTACTCTTAAACAAAATTCTTTGCTGAAGAATTTTCCACTGTACTGTCTGCCCTCTTTCCCACTTTCCTGTAACTGCTGAATATATTTCCAAAAATCTTTAAGAAGGGATCTCCGAATCCCTCAAAATCCCCACAAAATTAATATATTTTTTTTTAAATTATGACCTATACTTCTAAATCTCATTTTTGTGTGTTGCAGCAGGGTGGTCAGAACGTCAGACAAAACAGTAGGAAACCTGATCATCTAAAAAGTCAGTATTAATGCAGAATCTTCACTTTTGCCTTTTTGGCGGTGCATGATCATTACAAACTCAGTACCCGAATATGCTTAGATTATCTCAAGAAAACAGTAACAATGGTTTCCTCAAGGATGGAGACTGGTAGACACAGAAACTGGGGTGGGAAGAAGATTTACTGTTCACTATTTATCCTCTC
>NW_011888790.1:5317180-5328319 GCF_000151845.1 Pteropus vampyrus | reverse complement strand
TGTAACTGCTGAATATATTTCCAAAAATCTTTAAGAAGGGATCTCCGAATCCCTCAAAATCCCCACAAAATTAATATATATTTTTTTAAATTATGACCTATACTTGTAAATCTCATTTTTGTGTGTTGCAGCAGGGTGGTCAGAACGTCAGACAAAACAGTAGGGAACCTGATCATCTAAAAAGTCAATATTAATGCAAAATCGTCACTTTTAGCCTTTTTGGCGGTGCATGATCATTACAAACTCAGTACCTGAATATGCTTAGATTATCTCAAGAAAACAGTAACGATGGTTTCCTCAAGGATGGAGACTGGTAGACACAGAAACTGGGGTGGGAAGAAGATTTACTGTTCACTATTTATCCTCTCGGTATGATTTTAGTTTTCACCATATGCATGTGTTACCAATTTAAAAATAATAATTAAAAGAAACCACAAAGTGCAGTTCTTAGTTTCGGTTCAGCTAAAGAACTTTTAGGTATCTTTAACTTCCTGTTTCATTCTCACCTGTCTGAATCATGAGCTGCCTGGAAGACTCAACCATTGACACTTGATAGACAAAAGCAGTGAAAGAATATGAAGTAACAACACTGAACATTATTTTGTGTGAATTCACTTGAACAAAGAGCTTTTCTGCAAAGTCCCTAGAGCCCCCTTGTCTGTGAATGGCAAATTGGCTTTGACTCAAATCCTTTTATAGTGAGCAATCAACGAAATCCAAAGGTAAGCTGTATAAAATGTTGATGTAGTTTACTCTACTCTGAACATAATCAGCCATTTCAAGGAAACAAAATAGGACAGTGATGGATTTCTTTTTCTTTTTGAGCTTTGGGATAATTATTATCATGTTGGTAACTGATATTGGAACAGCAGATATAAGTAGATTTAATTTTTTGAAACAACTGCAACAATCTCACTTGGCTTCATCAGATGAAAACTCAGATCCCTAAAATAGGTTCAGATCATTTTGGAAAGGGCCAGAGACCTACAGTGTTCTAAATATCTAGCCCTAAGGAGGTGTCTTTATCCATATGGAAAATGTTATTATAATGTCTGTGAACGTATTTCTCTTCTCTGGTATCCAGAATCTTAATGTGTCAAAGCAAACTATAATGGAATCAGAAAAACTTTCTGGAATTATAAACTTGTATTCACATGTGGCCCAATAATGGTTGACTGCTATGAAATACCGAAATGAATTAAAGTTTCTAAAAAACTTTTGTCTCACAGCCTCATATATTTAGGGAAGAACTGAACATTTTAGTCTATGTTATGACACAAACTGGCTGTGTGACCTTAAGACAGTCATTTAACCTTTCTGTACCAGTTTTCTCCTCTGAAAAATAAAGATAATAACACCTTCTTTACCTACCTCCAAGGGTTGTGAGAGTTTATTGAAATCATGTACACGAACACTTTGCAAAAATGAGGATGAATAATCTCAAATTCATCCTACACACACTCTGCTGTGAATAGCAACCACTGTTCAATCTATAATTGATTTACCTGCTCTCCTCAGCAACACACCTGCAGAGTTGTACAACTCGGGGGCGGGAGGGAGGGATACTCCACACACAAAGGATACAATGTAAATGGCGCCCCCTGCAGGTGTTTGGAATAGAAAATAGCAATTAATAGTAATTTGAGGCTTGCTCTGAGTTTGGAATGGAACGGCTGAAATTTCTCTGCTTTACCATTGTTTGGGCTGCTAAAGCAATAGCCAAAGAGCATAACAGGAGAGCTTGAGCTGAGGAAGGCAGCTCTTAAGAAATCAGTTTTTGTACTTTTTGAAAGGGCTATGGAGAACGGGCCTCAAAATGCTCTCTCCCCTCCTTACTCAAAGTGCTGCCTGCAGGCCAGCAGCAGCAGCATTCCCTGGGAGCTTGTGGGGAACGCATATGCTCAGGCACCTCCAGCTAAGTAGATCAAAAACTGTGGGGGTTTAATGATGTGTTTTAGAAGAAAAAGGGAACTGAAGGAAAGCCTGGTCATTAATGAGGAGAATCTGAAGGAACTCAAGTGGAGAATGAATGCTCCCCAAAACACACACCTGGGAAATAAATCTGTTCTTTGGGGAAAACCTTAATTTCCATGAAACTGGTCAATTTACACTACAGGACCATAATATATTTATCGAGCTGTTTTGATTGACAAGCCAGAAGAACTTACTGGGTCCTGCTCACGGTTCTCTCTCCAAGGAGAACTCTGACAGGCTTGGTCTCTCCCGAACCCCTCCTGGAGGCCTGAATCTCATCTAGTCCAACCCTCATACAATCGTCCTTACATGAATCTCTGCTATTGGGAGGCATGATTCTTAGGCCTCAAAATGAATCTGGATTTTCTAAATGCAATTTGCAGTTTTCCATTTAATGTGGTCAAATCTTGCAACATCTTTAAGTGCCAAATTTTTCTTCTTTCTGGAGCTCAAACTAACAGGGCCAGGCCATGCCCTAAGAGGGCACAACTGGCTTTACATTTGTAGAATGTAGGCTGGTCCAATCTCTGCCCAACCCGTGATCCATAGATCCATAGAATCTCAAGGGCATGAAATGTGTTTTGTGGATATCTCTAAAACTCACTGATTCAAACAGTAACACCATTTTTGAAATTCAGTTTTCCTCTTGCTTGGTTTAAATGTTAAACAATTGAAGAGAATCAAAAGTCTGCATTCATTTTCATATCTGCATTTTGGGGTTAGGATAAAATAATATCAGTAAGATATTTCCAGTTTTTGGAGAGGAGGAGGTTTTGTGTTATTACTATTATTATTCTTCTAATTTTTGTTAGAGCAACACTTGGTTATTTAGCACACTTGCAGAATAGGGCATTCTCTTTAACAAAAAATTATGGCTAGAAGAAAGCCATCAAATCTGGAATGCAGTCATTTTTTAAAAGATAAAAATCCAGTGAATAACATGTCACCAGATCTATACTGAGTATTATTTTTTTAAATATTCATACCAAATATGAATTACAGAAACTTCCAACTTGTCAAAGTTGTTAATGTAGTTTAAAATTATCATTGCGCTTTGGATATAAGGAGGTGTCGGTGAACAGTTTTGGTAACAGCATATTAGACAGTGGGGTTCCCTCCCCTATTGCTACTGTGTGGACTTGCATGGCAGCCAGAATATAGCGTTGCAAGAGCTGCCAGCTGGAAATGGAGGAACCTCGACACCAGGTAAATTATTCAAAGTATGCAGGTGACTAGCAGACTGCCTGACTCAAGCATGAGTTATATGGCTCAGAGCGGCCCTTTCATGATATCTAATCTCTGCTAACTCCAAAAAGAATGGCATTGTCTGTCTTTATTCTTTCCTATGAGAAATCAGAAACAATAAGCAGCCTAGGTTTCCAGACTTTATTTTAAATCAGATTCATTAGTATAACAAAGCAATCCCAGATTACATCGGGTGAGACGTTAAAAACTACCCTGAACCCCACTGAGGGAGGGTTACTTTTTCTTTCCTTTTTCCTGGGAGGAACTTCACTTGCCACAGGTTAGATCAGACCCCACAAAACACAGCCTGGGGCGTGCACCCTGACAGGTACATAGCCCGCCCCTCATCACCCTGGGACATCTGAACTCATCCGGGTTTTACCTCATTTCCACCATTACTTCACCTCCATTAAAACTTTGAAACACAGTTTAAGGATTTCCACTAATAGGGCTTATTATTTTTAATTGACTAAAAGAATTATACAGAGGGTCCTTTGTTTCAAAATAGCTTAAGGCAAGCAAGGAAAGATCGCTTCCCCAAATGGGCAGGTCCTGTCTCCAGGCCTAAGGTTAATAGCCACGTAGGTGGGCATGCTCACAGTGAATGCTTTTCCCTATAGGAGTTCACATGTCTGCCCTGTGTCACTTCAAAAACCCATGACAACACAGCCCCTCCCAGGGCTGCCAGGCCTGTGGTTACGTGCTCCCTCATGCCCTTGGCATTCTCAGCAGTGGCCAGCCCGACCTTACACAGCTGCAGCTGCAGCTGCCAACAGCTTTATCTTTTTTGTGGCTGCCAAGACTCCCATCCACAGCTGTGACCAATCATTCATTCAGCAAAACGTACTGAGCCATTACTATGTTCTAGGCAGGGGCCCAGATGCCTTTGGGGTCACCCATCACTTTAGGGCATGGAATTATCTTCCCACCGCTTTCCCTGCCTTGTGGGCTTTGGGGTCAGAGAGAACTAGGTTGCAACTAGACTCTATCACTGAATGAGTTTCTCACCCTCTTGTGACTTTGTTCCGCTGGGTGTAAAGAATGAAATATAAATGTAAAACAATGTATAATGAAGTCATATATAGAGTATTTAGCCCAGTGCCTAGAACACAATGTAAAAACCAGGGTTTCTGAACCATAGCACTATTGACATTTTAGAAAGATAATTCTTTGTTGGGGGTAGGGGTGCTGTCCTGTGTATTGTAAGATGCTGAGTGGCATTACTGACCTTTACCCACTAGATGCAAGTAGCATCCCTCAGCTGTGATAGCCAAAAAATATTTGCAGATATTGCCGCTGGGGGACAGAAGTTCTCCTGATTGAGAACCATTGTATAAAGACTAAAATAAGAGTATCTTCGATTACTATCCTCATTATCAACTGAGAAACATTAATCTCCCAACATGCCATTGAAAATGCAAATTCTACTTATGGGGAAGAAAAGCATGTGAGATCCAGAAGAGTCAAAGAACTGAGCTTACCCTTACAATGATCTTTTCAGAGATGTGGGCAGACAACAGATAGAACTGGTCTTGGTTAGCAGCATACAGTCCAACCACCAACATGAAGTATCTAATTCAGAAACAGTAGGCCAATGCCAACACATCAGGGAACAGACACATAATTTGTGCAATCAAATACCACCCCATGGTTAATCAGTAGTGAATTTACCTAGATGCGTTCGCATTTAAAGATTGTATATTTAAAGATTTTCTCTTCTGCTCTAAATTGTCCCTCCTGTGAAGCAAGAAAGCTGTTGATTCGCTCACTACTGTTCTGAGTCCACCCTTTGCCCAGTTTGAGGCATTTGTGAGCTGTGTTGCAGGGTCCCAGAGCAGCCTTCACTGGGGAAACACCCACTAGGGACCTGGGCTCAACCCATCTATGCTGACTTGGTGCAGGCTGCATTCCCGGGCCCTCAGCACAGCACTGCTCACAAACACATGCACAACAAGAACTCACCTTAGAGGTCCCCTTGTCCAGGGTCACCCAAGCTATGTGTCCTAGGCCTCAATGGAAGGAGACCCAAAAGAGTTTGCTCAGCCACACTGGACCCTTCCCGCCAAAAACTGCTCTTGGCCATGTACCCTGAACCTTTCACGTCCTCCAGTTATGACTTTGGTCAAAAACCTGGAGCCTCCCCTATAGCTCCCAAGGTAATTTTCGTGCTGTTATTTCAGTTGCTTCTTCATATGCACTATTGATGAGACATTTTTAAGATCAGAACATTTCTTGAAAGTAAGAATAAATACTGTCCTTATCAGAGAAATTTTTGCTTTAAGAACTTCATGAAAAACTTCAGCAACTTCCTCTGTAACACTCTATAGACTCTCCAATCCCTAGAGAACAAGAGTTCTCCTTTGTATCTAAAATAATAAATTATTATTATTATTACTATTAGCAGCTACCATCTACCAAGCGCTCAACATATCATGCACTGGGCTAAGCAGTTTATCTACTTTATTTCATTTAGATTCCCAGAACAGTTCTACAGAAGTAGGATATGGTTTTTGTTCCCATTTTACAGAATAAGAAAATGAGTCTCAGAGAGGTTAAGTTACATGCTCAAGGTCACCAAGCTAGTAAATGGTAGTATCAAATATCCAAGCTCAATTCTGTCCCACTCCGAAACCTATATTCTAAAACCAGTGGTTTTCAACCGTAAGCATGCATCACAGACACCTGGAGGGCTTGTTAGAATACAAATTGCTGGGCCCCACCCCCAAAGTTTCTGGTTCAGTAGGTCTTGAGTGGAGCCTGAGAACCTGCATTTCTGACAAGTGTCCAGGTGCTACTATATCTGATAGTCCTGGGACCACACTACAAGACCCACAGGTCTGAATCATTAATGAAACTTCTTTTCTTTCTTTTTGTTTTTCAAAAAAGGCTAAAAAGCTGCAGGATTCAGGGCATCATATTAGTAAGCATCATACAGGTTTGAGAAATGCAGTCAGTCCTCAGGCCTTGGATGGCAGTGAGACATAAACCTGTGGTCACTCAAGAAAATCATGGAAGGACCCAAGGTGGGCGGGTTGGGAGCTGGGCATTGCTAGGATGAAGATGGAAGAAGAAAGATGACTAAGGGTAAGTGAGACATGTTAATAAGCTGAAAGAGTCAGAGTAGGGAGGAAAGTGGCTGAGGGAGGTCTGGTGTGCTGGCTGGTGGGGCCCAGAGGAGCAGAGGGCCTTTGGAGGACTCTGTCTGGGCAACTAAAGCACTGGGTCCCCCAGGACTGACATAATGATGCTAGTACCTCTGGTCAGGGTTTGGTTTCCCCTTCTTTCTCATGTTATTTGCTGTGGTTTCACTGAAGTGTAGTCGGCCCAGCGTTACTTTGGTGACTTGGTTGGCCAGCAGGTCAATTCTAAAACAAACAGCAGAAATACCAAGGGACTATAAAAGGACATGGAGTCTTTAATCGTTATCTAACCCATTCTGAGATTCTCTGGTATGTTCAGCTCCCGGTTCTCATGACGCTGTGGAGGACAATTTAGTCCGGTTACTGATTTTTTAATAAGCTGTGCACAGCATGGCCAGGAATGGCTGCCAGGGAAGGCCACAGAATAACTCTTGAATGGTAAAAAATGCTCATTCAGCAGGAGCTCAAGCCCAGAGTTTCTGACTCCTAAGGGCCATATGCTCTCAATACCACATGTGGGTTCTTTTAACTCCACAATGGGGAGGAAATACATATTTTATTTGTGCCTCTGCCAGTTCCTATAGCACTTGCCTCCTGACTGAAGCGATTTCTCTTGGTTCCTCATAGACTCCTTTACATCTCCTCCCAATATTTGCCCTCCCCTATCCTGGCTGTGGGAGGAAGACCACACATAGTCTGCTTGGGCGAGGAGAACCAGAAGCACCAGGCAGGCTTAGAGCTGTGTTTGTACATGTGGCTCCCACTGGAGTGGCAGGCTGAGATCCTGCCTGGTCTGCTCCAGCTAAGGGGCCAGCCCTTATGAGACTGACTCAGTCAAAACACTGAGACGTCTCAGCTGCGCCCCAGCCAAATCCATCAAAAAGCAAACCGCACTCCAAAGGCATTCTATAGAATACTCTCTCTGGACCGCCAAACTGCTTTGGATGATCCCAGTCCTGTATGCTTTATATTTTGGAACCCATTAGGAAATTGATCAACATAGCTTTAAAAATTAAGAAAAATAAACTTTAAGCGAAGCAGGGATCCAGAACCTTGAAATTAATTCCTTTAACATCAGCCAACTTAAATGAAAAATTAAAAGAAAGATCGAACCATAATCTATCTCAAGGAACCAAAATTGTTAGCAAGACTGTCAGTAGTAAATGATAATAAAAATAATAATGACTTAAAACTGGACCTTTTTATAAAGATTTTTTTGAAAATATTTCGATGCATTTTACCTACTTTATCTTGTTGATAAACTTATGTTCATAACATTAACATATTATTATCAATTTAGTTTCTCCAGTAGGATTCATTTTAAATAAGCAAAATGAGCAAGAGGTCTTTTCAAAGCACTCACAAAGGAATTCAGAAAGGAAATTCTTACTTAACAGGATCGAAAATCATCTTGCTTCTATCTGCTTGTGACTGTTCAATGGCAATTATTTGATTGGTGGCTTCTACCTGTGTGGAACAACATAAAGTAAATTAATTACTTAATAAATGAATTGATTAACAAAAATGTTCATTAGTAAATAATGTTCAAGTACATAAAAAGTTTTCCAAGGCATTATTCTAGGCACTTGGCTGTAGACAGTGGCCCTGACCTTAAAGGAGTATGCTATTGGTGAGAAAAGAACAAAATACCTGTAAAACTACACAACAAAAACACAAGACAACAGAGTAGTTCAGGTAAACAGTGAGTACATAATGGGCTAGTAGGTGACTGAAACATCAGGAGCAAAACACAAGAACAAGGCAGCTCAAAGGATGTGGGCATGCATGCATTCATTCATTTAGTATATAAGTACCCGTTGAGCACCTGCTACGCACCAGGCTTTGCTCGAGACACAAGTTGACAAAATTAACAAATATCGGTGCCCTTACAGACCTTACATTCTAATTAGAAGAAAAACTGATAATGAAAATAAGTAAAATAAAGAAAAGAACATTTATTTAGTACTTGCTACAGACTCTTCTTATTAGCAAACAGTGACAAGGGTGTGGTGAGATCTGCCTTATCATCTATGGCTTGTGGGTATTCACACAGTAACCATCTCTCTGAAAAGCAATTGGGCAACCTACATCAAGAGTTTTAATAATGTTCATTCTTATCTTTGATGTGTAAATTCCTCTTCTGGAATTTATCCTCTTGCAAAGATGGGTATATGTGGATGTTTATTGCAGTTTTATTAACAAGAATAAAAAACTGGAAATAAAACTTACAATATCACAGGAATTCATGTGGTATATCTATGCAATAGAAAACTATATCATCTTTGTAAACAATAGTTGATAGAGTCTTTAATATCCTATAGTGTTATTTTTACAATAGATTAATAATATAAGATTAATTTTAATAACAGAAAAAATACAGAAAAATTAGTCTACCAAATGGTGGATTTCAAATATGAATGAATTTTTTCCCTTCTTCACATTTTTGTATTATATTCCAAAATTTTCACAAATGGACTCATTACTTCCAAAACCAGAAAAACATGGTTTTTTTCCCCCTAACGTTTTATTTGTTTGTTTGTTTGTTTGTTTGTTTAACATTTTATTTATTTTCCCCCCTTCTTTTTCCCTTCCGGTAACCTCTAGTCCATTGACCATGTCCATGAGTCTCTGTTTGTCCTGTTCATTTGTTGCTTTTAGGTTATATCCCACATATAAGTGATATCATGTGATTTTCAACCTTTTCTGTCTGGTTTATTTTGCTTAGTATGATTATTTCAAGGTCCATCCATGTTGTTGCAAATGGTGGTATTTCATCTCTTCTTATGGCGGAGTAAAATATTCCATTGTATATATGCACCACAGCTTCTTTAGTCAATCATCTATCATAGGACACTTCAGTTGCTTCCATGTCCTGGCCACTGTGAATAGTGCTGCTATGAACATCGGTATGCAAATATCTTTTCAGATATGAGTTTTTAAGTCTTTGGGGGTAAATACCCAGTAGAAGGATTGTTGGATCATATGGTAGATCAATTCTTAGTTTTTTGAGAACCTCCATACTGTTTTCCATAATGGCTGTACCACCAGCAGTGTATGAGAGTTCCTATTTCTCTGCATCCTCTCCAACATTTGTTATTACTTGTTCTGTTGATGATAGTCATTCTAACAGGTGTGAGATGGTATCTCGTTGTAGTTTTGATTTGCGTGTCCCTAATAGCTTGTGATGTGGAGCATCTTTTCCTATATTTGTCGGCCATTTGTATGTCCTCTAGGAAGAAGTGTCTGTTCAGGTCCTCTGCCCACTTTTTGATTGGATCGTTTGTTTTTTATTGTTATTGAGTTGTATGAATTCTTTGTATATTTTGGATATTAGGCCCTTATCGAAGGTGTTGCTTGCAAATATATTCTCCCATTCGGATGGGTGTCTCTTTACCTTGTTGACGATTTCTTTTGCTGACCCGAAGCTTTTTAGTTTGATGTGGTCCCATTCATTTATTTTTGCTTTTACTTCCCTTGCCTTTGAGGTCAAATTCATAAAATCCTCTTTAAGTCCAAGGTCCTTGAGTTTAGTTCCTATGTTTTCTTCTATGCATATCATTGTTTCAGGTCTTATATTCAGATCCCTAATCCATTTGGAGTGAATTTTGGTGTGTGGTGATAGACAACAGTCTAGTTTCATTCTTTTGCAGGTAGCTTTCCAGTTTTCCCAGCACCATTTATTGAAGAAGCTTTCCTTTCTTCACTGTATGTTTTTGGCTTTTTTGCCGAAAATTATTTGCCCATATAAATATGGGTTTACTTCTGGACTCTCGATTCTGCTTCACTGGTCCGTGTGTTTGCTTTGCTGCCAATACCATGCCATTTTGATAACTGTCACTTTGTAGTATAATTTGATGTCGTGCAGAGTGATGCCTTCAGCCTCATTCTTTTTTCTCAGGATGGCTTTGGCAATTCGAGGTCTTTTGTGCTTCCATACAAATCTGATGTTTTTTGTTCCGTTTCTTTAAAAAAATGCCGATGAGATTTTGATGGGGATTGCATTAAATCTGTATAATGCTTTAGGTAATATGGTCATTTCAACTATGTTGATTTTTCCAGTCCAAGAACATGGAATCTCTTTCCATTTCTTTGTATCTTCTTCGATTTCTTTTAAGAGGGTCTCGTAGTTTTCATTATATAGGTCCTTCACATGTTTTGTTAGATTTATTCCTAAGCATATTATTCTTTTTGTTGCAATGGCAAAAGGAACTATTTTTACACTTATTTTTCTGACACTTCATTATGAGAGTGTAGGAACGCTATGGATTTTTGAATGTTGATTTTGTATCCAGAAACTTTACTGTATTTGTTTATTGTTTCTAGTAGTGTTCTTGTGGATTCTTAGGGTTTTCTATATAGAGGATCATGTCACAAATAGTGACAATTTGACTTCTTTGTTTCCCATTTGAATGCCTTTTATACCTTTCTCTTTTCTGATTGCACTTACTAGGACCTCCAATGTTATATTGAATAACAGTGGCGATAGTGGATAGCCTTGCCTTGTTCCTGATCTTAGAGAGAAGGTTTTTAGTTTTTCACCATTAAGTATAACGTTGGCTGAGGGCTTATCATATATGTCCTTTTTTATATTAAGTTATTTTCTTTCTATACTGATTTTGTTAAATGTTTTGATCATAAGTGGGTGCTGTATCTTGTTGAAGGCTTTTTCTGCATCTATTGATATGATCATATGATTCTTATTTTTTAATTTGTTTACGTGGTGTATCACATTAATTGATTTGCATATGTTGAACCATCCTTGTTCCTCTAGGATGAAGCC
>NW_011888790.1:5315074-5316305 GCF_000151845.1 Pteropus vampyrus | reverse complement strand
GAATGCCTTTTATACCTTTCTCTTTTCTGATTGCACTTACTAGGACCTCCAATGTTATATTGAATAACAGTGGCGATAGTGGATAGCCTTGCCTTGTTCCTGATCTTAGAGAGAAGGTTTTTAGTTTTTCACCATTAAGTATAACGTTGGCTGAGGGCTTATCATATATGTCCTTTTTTATATTAAGTTATTTTCTTTCTATACTGATTTTGTTAAGTGTTTTGATCATAAGTGGGTGCTGTATCTTGTTGAAGGCTTTTTCTGCATCTATTGATATGATCATATGATTCTTATTTTTTAATTTGTTTACGTGGTGTATCACATTAATTGATTTGCATATGTTGAACCATCCTTGTTCCTCTAGGATGAAGCCCACTTGATTGTGGTATATAATCTTTTTAATATGTTGCTGTATTTGGTTCGCTAGTATCCTATTTAGGATTTTTTTATCTGTGTTCACGAGAGATATTGGTTTGTAGTTTTCTTTTTTTGTGTTATCTTTACCAGGTTTTGATATCAAGGTAATATTGGTCTCATAAAATGAGTTGGGAAGCATTGCCTCCTCTTCGATTTTTTGGAAGAGTTTGAGGAGAATAGGTATTAAATCTTCTTTGAATGTTTGGTAGAATTCACTGGTGAAGCCATCTGGTTCTGGACTTTTCCTTTTTGGTAGGTTTTTGATGATTCTTTCGATTTCCATATCACTCATCGGTCTCTTTAGATTTTCCAATTCTTGATTCAGTCTAGGAAGATTGTATTTTTCTAAGTACTGGCCAGTTTCTTCTGTGTTATTAAATTTGGTGTTATATACTTTTTCATAGTATTCTTGTATAATCCTTTGTATTTCTGCAGTGTTCGTTGTAATTTCCCCTCTTTCATCCCTGATTTGGTTTATTTGTGTCCTTTCTCTTTTTTCTTTAGTGAATCTAGACATGGGTTTGTCAATTTTATTAACCCTTTCAAAGAATCAGCTTTTCGTTGCATTTCTTTTTTCTTTCTTTTTTTTTTTTTTTTTACAATTTTATTTACATCTGCTCTAACTTTGATTATTTCTCTCCTTCTGCTGACTTTGGGCTTCATTTGTTCTTCCTTTTCCAGTTTTTTAAGATGAAGCATTAGGTTGTTTATTATAGAGCTCATTCTTGTTTTTGGAAGTAGGCCTGTAATGATATGAACTTTCCTCTTATGATTGCTTTTGTTGTGTCCCAAAAGTTTAAAATGTTGTATTATC
>NW_011888790.1:5310312-5314697 GCF_000151845.1 Pteropus vampyrus | reverse complement strand
GCTCCCTGATTGGGAACATAGATATTAATAAGTATTATGTCTTCTTGGTGCATGATTCCCTTTATCATTATGAAGTGTCCCTCAGTATCTTTCTTTACTTTTTTTATTTTGAAATATATATCGTCCGATATTAGTACCACTACTCCCGCTTTTCTCTGAATGCCATTTGCCTCCTGGAGGCAGCATATGGTTGGGGTTTGTTTTTTGATCCAATCTGCAACTCTGTGCCTTTTTATTGGTGAGTTCAGTCCATTTACATTTAGGGTGATTATTGGAATATGAGATCTTCTTATAGCCATTTATCTTCTGCTTTCTGGTAGCTCAGTGTTTCCATTGCTTCCTTGTCCTTGTGTTTCTGTTTTCTTTATTTTGGTGGCTTTTCCCTCTGGTCCTTCTTGTTTTATGTTATATATTTCAATTCTGAATCTTTGGCGTGTGGTTGCCATTAAGAATATGTAAAGGATAGTTATATATATATATAGTGAGAGAGAGAGTCCCTTTTCTTCTGCTTAAGGCTTATCTCCATTCCCCTTTGCAAATTTGGATCTTTGAATCCTCCCCTTTTCAGTCATTGTTGTCTCAGTTTGTCCCTAAGTACGTTGAACGTTCATTACTATCTTACTACAGCAAATCTCCTTATTTTAAGCTTATAATAGCTTGTTCCTAGTAATGGTTGCACTCCTCTGCTTTTATCAGCCAGCTAGTCACCTTATTCCTTATTATGTGGGTTTTTTTTTTTGTTTTTTTGTTTTTTTGTTTTGTCATTTTGTTTTAGGTGAGCTGACCCCTTTCAGTATTTCCTGTAGTGCAGGCCTTGTAGTAGAGAATTCCCTCAATTTTTGTATGTCTGGAAAGGTCTTCATTTCTCTTTCATATCTAAAGGAGAGCTTAGCTCAATACATTATTCTTGGCTGGTAGTTCCTTTCACTTCATAGTTTGAACATTTGATTCCACTCCTTTCTGGCTTGTAAGGTTTGTGCTGAGAAGTCTGACGGTAATCTAATGGATTTTCCTTTTTATGTTACTGTCTTCTTTTCCCTGGCTGCCCTGAGAATTCTGTCTTTGTAGTTGATTTTTGATCATTTTAATACAATGTGTCTTGGTGAAGGCCTTTTTGGGTTGAGATAATTGGGTGTTCTGTTGACCTCTTGAATTCCAAGCTCCAGCTCATTCCTTAGACTTGGGAAATTCTCATCAACTATTTGTCTGAACATACTTTCTAATCCCTGCTCCTTTTCCTCCCCTTCAAGAATTCCCATTATTCTTATGTTTCCTCTCCTGATGATATCAGCTAGTTCTTATATTTCTCTTTCATTATTTTTCATTCTTCAGTTTCTCTCTTCTTCCTTCTGATTTATTTCTAGATTTCTGTCTTTGATAACACTGATCTTTTCCTCCATTTGGTCAACTCTATTTCCCAAGCTTGTTATTTCATTTTTCAATTCTTGCAGTGCATTCTGTATCTCCAGAAGGTCTATTCGGTTCTTTTTGAGGGTTTCAATCTCCTTGCTAAAAAACTCCTTCTGCTCATCTAGTTGTTTTTTCAGTTTCTGAAATTGTTGATATGATTTGTTTTGGATCTCAATGAGTTTTTTCAGAAGTACCATCCTGAAGTCTCTGTCATTTAAGTCGCATATTTCTATGTCTATAAGCTTATTTTCTGGAGACTTTTCTCTTTCTTTCTGATGTGCCTTGTCACCTTGGTTGTTCATGGTGTTTAATGAACTATTTCTCTGCTTGGGCATTAATAGAAGTGTGTTCTGCTTCCTGCCCCCCCGCCCCCCGAAAGAAGATTTAATATGTAATGGTTCCTAGCCTGTTGCAAATAAGGTATTTTTCTTTTGGTTTCCTTTAGGTGGCATCTACGCCTCTCGGATCTCTGCTTTATATAAAGTATTAATAATGTCTTTTTTTTCCTATAGATGTTTAATCATGCTTGCTACCCTTAGTCTCAGTTCCTGTCAGTGTTTGCTCAGGTTCCCCTGGGGTTCCACAGCATTCAGTCTCCAAGGGCATGGGGGGAGGGGCCCTCTGGGTTGGGGGATAGGGTATGCAGCTCAGCCTCTGTTTTGTAGGCATGGCTGGTAAAAATCAACTGTTGTTTCTCTGCTGTGCCCACTTTTCTGCTGTCCCTGTTTTTCTGCCTTCTGCCCTGATGACTGGGCACTGCTGTCGGCCGCGTGGAGCTCACAGCACTCCCAGGCAGGGCTGTTCAAGGAAGTCGCTGCACCTTCTCCCCTCCCCCCTCCTCCTGCAGGGAGCTCTGGCAGCTGCGAGAGGCAGCTTCCTTGTTTCTCCCAGTGCATCGCCCAACACCTGGGGTTCTGACCTGCAGTAGCCCTTATACGCAGATCCCATGCTCAGACATGCTGGTGTGCAGTTTGGGTGTTTTTTGTTGAGTTTTAGATGTTCAGCTTAGTGTTGTTTCAAGGGGAGAGATTTGGAGACATCTCTCACTCTGCCATGTTTAAACCAGTCTCAAAACATGGAGGGAGGGGTTGTTGTTGTTGATGTTTGCTTTTGTTTTGTTTTGTCTTGGTTTAAGAGCTCAGGTTGGAGTACAAGCAGCCGATGTGTTCAGCAGTTTAGCCCCATTTGGGGAAGCTCAGTGCCTAAGCCCAAATTAAACATCAGAATAAAATATGTGGACAACGAATATTCCTCTCCCTAAGGCACTGGATTTGAGGTAATGATTTAATAAATACTTGTTGACCACTGAGAAGTCATCCTACCTGAATTCTAAGCCCAGCTCTGTCATTTATTATGTTGGATAAACTGTTTAACACATGGAGCCTCAGTCTCCCCTCTCTGTTAAACTGGAAAAGAGGGGGCATTGACTAGATTAGTGGTTCCCTGGCTTTTATAAGTCAGGAAACTTTTTGAGAATTTGGTAAGAATTTCATATGAAAATGCACCAGCATCAAAATGTATAAAATAATTAAGAATGTGTTTAGTAAAAGAAGTGCAAGCTTTATACACTTAAAACTAGAAAACTATGGTTTGAAGTGATGTTGCGCCAGTTTCTGAGCTCAGGATTAAGAAATTAGCAGCTTCTGCTTCCTATGTCTTGGAAGAACCCATCCACCATGCTGTGAGGAAGCACAAGCCATCTCAGAGAGAGGTCACATGGGGAAGAGCCAAGGCCTTCCAGCTACCGCCCCTTTGAGCTCCTGGCCAATGCCAGCACAAAATCAACAGACATGTAAGTGAACTATCTTGCAAATTGGATCCAGGCCCAGGTGAGCTGCCCCAGCCGATGACTTCCAAACAGAGATGAGCTGTTAGAACAAAGCCCTAGCCAAGTTGCAGATTTGTGACCTAAATAAATGATTATTAACATTTTAAGTTGCTAAGTTTGGGGGTAGTTTTTTATGCAGCAATAGACAAATGGAATACTTAACAAATGTCGGCTGAATGAAATGGAAGTAAATAAAAGACTTACCTTAACCCCAAAAGCTTTCAAGTAAAACATTTCTATTGGCTTTAGGCCCACTTGGGTTTTGACGAATTTTGGACTTCCCCAAACTTGGATATGGATGGTTATCTGAAAATGGTTCTTCTTTTGGCAAACAAAAGCTTCATCTACTGGTGAAAAATTAAATCCTTTGTCTGTGACAACTCGATATCCTATACTGGGTCTATGAAAAGAGAAATCAAGAAACCACTTTTACAAATATTTTCTACACATTTTCTTTCATTAACCATATTAATTGTATAAACAGTTCAAGAAAGTATATTACAGGAAGTGCCTTTTACTATATTTAATCAATCTATTTCATGAATTTTTACTGAGGAAATGAAAATGATATTCCAAAATGCAGCCGGCTCTCTCACAGCGTTTTATCTTCCTAAAAGGAAGGAGCATGGCTCTTGCCAAGTGGGAACATTATTCCCTCAGCCTGCCTTTTCCCTTCGTGCTTCCTAGACTTCTAATTTGACTCCACCATCCAACAAAAAGACGTAGGCTAGAAGTTGGGAAGTTGCCGCATTACTCAGACTTGTGAAATGTCTGGGCTAGAATTGATTTCTTTCCTCTTTTTTTTTTTTTTAAGTCTCTAAATTTTATCAGCATACTCAAATAGTCATTCGGATGAATGAATATTCAGCCTGCTGCTGGTCATATGAATAAAACAGACAGATCAGAAACCAGGAAGAGCTTTAAACTAAATTAACCAGAACCAGTCTTACTGCTGTTTGAAAACTTGTTTTCTCTAGAATGCGGTTATTTCCTTTTTATCCACTCAATCTGGTAACGACACTGAAAACCTGCAGTGCTGATTATTTCTGTAGGAAGGAATGGAATGGTGGTGAAGGGGCTAATCAGACTCTTACTTTATTTGTTTTATCAAATCATTTTCAATAGCACTGTTATGCATTTAACTAAA
>NW_011888790.1:5296231-5309647 GCF_000151845.1 Pteropus vampyrus | reverse complement strand
GAAAGAACCAAAACAAGTACACTGTTGAAGATTATTCTGAATCTCAAATACCCGTCTCTGGTTATAGATATCTATTTACCTAAAAATAGCAATTCTGTTTTTGATATCAGAAGTTAATTACAAAGCCAACTAAATTGGCTTTTCAAAAGCTCTTTTTAACACAGGTTTTAAATATCATTCAGAAAAAAAATCTGATAAATTTTCAATCCCCTAACGTTACTACTTTTAGGTAATTTAGGAAAACAATGTTTTTATAATAAATTGAACATAATAATCTAAGAAGTGACAAGTGATTTTGTCTCAATGATATCAGTAGTAAAATCAAGAGGTCTTGAATTCTAATTCAGATGCATATTGCCTTCCTTTTTGCTTAAGAAAAGTGAATTATGGCTTCAAAATAAATCTACCTCTACACCTTTGAATTGATACCATTTGTGTTCTTATTTTTCCAGATCAGTGGAGCATAGACTGGCGTTAAAATAAACTTAAAAAAAAAAATCTATTCAAGTAAGAAGAGAGATAACGGTTACCTAGAAAACTCGATTAACTCAGATACATAGAGACTAGGAAGCATTAAAGATATCCACTAAAATACTGTGTGGGTGTGACAGTTTCATATCTTGACTCTCATATTTAGGATAGAATGTGGAACACTCCCTCAAAGATAATCAAATGAAGGAAAGATTCAAAACCAAGACCTATGGGCTCTTCCTTTCTTTTTCTAAGTATACACAGTGGCAAAGACACAAAGTTGTGACATTGCAATGATACAATTAGCAATTTGTTTCTTTCTGCCTCCTATTAAACACACCAATTCCCAAAATCTGTTTAACTCCTTAGATTTTGTTTTAAGGAAAAGATTTCTTCCTTCTAGTTCATCTAACATTAAAGTCCTAGCAATAAGCTTTGCTCTTAAAGAAGTTATATTTGAATTTAGAAAATACCAGGAAGGCCCTCAAGTTTGTAGGTCATTTCTCTTTCGTATTATATTTATTACTTTAAAATCCTATTCTTTCATCACTGATATTTTCTAGTGTTTCAAGAAGGCATTATTTATAATGAATGAAAATTCTAGAAGACTTAAGTGGGTAAATTATACCCTAAGGAATAAAGAAAAAGCTTAAAGAATGTTTAAGAGCAATAATGCATAAGTCCACTTGTTTTTTTGAAACTATAATGTCATAAGAATAGGATGAATCTTTTCCAGTTTTAGAATATTTTGTATGGTTTGATTTCAGTCTCTGAATATGAAACCACCAATGACTGTGATTGCTGCAAGATATATTGAAAATGAACTTCACAATACTGATTTGCAGCACAGATATTAAAAGAGGAAGGTGTCACTAGCTAAAAATGTACTCTCTGGAATTTTAAATTAACTGCAGGATAAAATGTTAGGGATCTGGGAAATCTTCATTTTCTGGCTTTTAGTTTAAACTAGGCACGTGATCTCAGAAAGATTGCCTCTCCCTCCGTTGTTTCGTGAGTAAATTACAACAATTGAGACTTACAAGTCTGGATTCCTGAAGGCCAGAAACCCATGTTCCAGCTATTCATTAGTTAGAATGCAAAACATCCAGAGTAAGACATGCTTTCTCACTGACCCATCCCATTTGATCAAGGGTGGCACCGAAGTCCCCATGCTTGAGAGAGAGAGTCTTGAGAGAGAGCAATACCTTTCTCCCCTTACTCTCCAGCCCACCTCAAGGAGTTCCTCAGGCCACTTACAGTTTTTCGTAATGACTGTTTAATAAACTGTGCCAAGGAACACTTTGGTACGGCTGCCACTTCAGAGCCGGGGAGCACTGGACCGCAGGCGTCACGTTCTGTCTCCCAATGTTGTGGTCTTGCACTTGGCTGCTGTGACTCTCACTTGTCACTGCAAAGAAATGTTTGCATTAGAGCCTTTCCCCAAGGCTGTTTTTCCTTGACTCACAGACAGCTGCATGGAGCTAATAAGCCATGTAGGAGGCAGATCGACAATATGGAAAGTGAAATGGGTTGGCAGCCAGAAGGCATGTGGCTAGCCTTGTTTCCTCATCTAGAAAGAGCAGCTTGAGGTCAGTGATCTCTAAGGTGCCACGGTGGGCACTTGTTGGAAACGTTGCCTTCAGGATCTATCTACGCTGCTTCCTGCATAGCATCTCCTCACTTCTGTTCTGTGTGGTTCCAGTGAAGTCCACTCCCAGCCCAAGGAGGGTACGGGACCCAGGCTTGTTCAGCCAAAGTAAAGCATTCGCTATCTGCATCAATAATGTGTCAGGTAGACGCGTAGCCTAATCCAGTCCAAGCGGAGTGGCTCTCAGCATTTCAGGAAATGCGGGTTCAAAGATGCTGACTCTTTTCCATGAGGTCCGAACCTGTGAGCTATACCCTCAAGAGCTGTTGGCATCATTTTGGGACATGAGGGAAAAGTCTATATCGGAAGAAGCCAGCAGAGCAGAAGGCACAGCTGAGAATGAAGGGCACCCAGTCCTGTAACACGATGTGAGCTCTGGGATCCAATCCTAAACTCTCGGGTTACAAGAGCCAATAAATTCCTCCGGTTCTGTTTTGCTTGCTTGCTTGTTTGTTTGTTTGTTTGTTTGTTGCTTAAGGCACTTTGAGGTTTTGGCTTTTATCTTTTGTTTGTTTTTGTTAATTGAAACCAATATAATTTGTTACAGGTCCTTTGTAGCACCAAGCTGTGGCTCAACTAGCTTTTTGAACCTAGATGAGTTATTTATTCACTTAGTGTCTTAACTGCAAAACAGAAATTAAAACAGGTGTCCTGCCCAATTTGCAACATTACACAGGCAGAGACACTAACAATACAAGCAAGAGCACTTTCAGAAGCTGACACCAAGATAAAGTGACAGAAAATATCTCACTAGCATGTAGCATTAACGACATGAAAATGCTACTTTTGTATGTCAAAAATGGTCAACTAACTGCAATTTCACAGGTGCAAGCTACTATTTTTTGCATAACCCTTGCAAGTTGTTTGCTTTAATTTGAGTATGCCTCTAAACTGTACATTTCAACCGCAGATAATTTTTATGTAAATTAATTTGGTATGTTAGCTGTTTCCCTTTTCTTTTTAACTCCTCTACTATCGCTCATGTTTGACATCAGGAAAGGAAACGGGGGGTGTTCACGAGATCAAGTGCAGGCTGTACAAATACGCAGAAAGATGACATTAGCTCCTACAGAATGTGCACGTGGCTCACAGCTTAGAAAAATGCAGGGAGTGTGGCTGGGTTTTCTTTCGCTCATCTAACTTCCTTGTTTTACACTTTCACCGAGGACTTCCTAAAATAAACGAATAACAGAGCTGCTGCAAGTTGTTTTTGATCCCAAATGCCACAGAATATGGGTTTTTCTTGGATTATCACTATTACATGTCACTGAAGCGAAACATCTACTCTTTTGGTTTTTGTAAGTGTGGATTTGGGAACAATTCCTCGAAATCCTGAGAAACTTTTCCCCAGCTAAGAATACAGGATGTTGGCGATGCAAGGCTTTTTGTGCCCTCATTCCTCCCAGAGTTACCTGGGCTTAAATATTTGAAAAACAAAAACAAAACCTTTCTATCATTCTCCTGCTCATTCCAAGTTCAGAGAAATGGAGGAACTAGTTTTTCCCTCTTTCCTTCCTCTTTCCTCCAATAAAGAGAAAGTAAAGAAAGTTCAAGAGCTTGAGGTTTGGAATCAGATAGAAATGAATTTGAATCACAACTCTACATTTGATGGCAATACAATCTTCAGAAAATGGTTTAGGGTCTCTGGGCGTGAGTTTCTTCATCTGCAAAATGAGAGTGACAATATGACACCTCCCGCTATTGTTGAAGGGGTTCATTGAGTAAGGTCTGTAAGTGCTTAGCACACTGTCTGCCACCAGTAAGAGTTTAAACAATGATGTGATTATCACATGTACTTGTCTGAGCTCAGGTGACTCGGCTATTCTCAAGAAGCCTTGGCAAATTCTTTTGCTCTCGGCCTCCATAGTAACACTGTCTGACGTGAAATAACTAACCCCAGTGCCTGAGTGAATACCAGCTGACTCAGGCCCTTTCCCACTCAAGCATGGTGGCAAGGGCAAGGTGCCAGAGGAAGCAACCAAAGGCCAGCTCCACTCCTCTAGGTGCTGGTAGGAAAGGTGGGCAGTGAGCAGAGGACACTGTCCTCAGGGATAATGGCATATCTCACCCTTACCATCATAGCAGCAAGAGTATTGGGGCAGCCACTCCAACAGGACTGACGTAGTGGTGGCTTCTCTGGGAGTCGGCTATCAGCTGGTGAACCCCAGGGATGAGAATCTGGGACCACAAACCCACACCAAAATTCCAGGCACAAGCCTGAGCCCATCCTGGGGCTTATTATCATTAATACTAATAATAATATCTACTATTCCTGTGTGTTTTCTGTACTGCAGGCGCTGTCCTAGACACTTGACATAGTTTCTCATCAACTCCTTAACTCATCTCCAAGGTGATGATCCCTTTTTTTCAATAAACTGTCTTTATTGAAGTATAATATACGTGAAGAAGAGTGCATAGATCACTAGTACACAGTTTGATACTTTTTAATAAAACAAATTATACTGGGTAACTAAAAATAGGACACTTCCAGCACTCTTGAAGACACCCTCCTGCCCTCTTCCAGTTACTACTTTCTTCTGCCCAAGCATAATCACTATTCTGAAATCTAACACCACAGAGGTATTTGTAGAAATGGAATAAGATGATACATAATCTTACACGTTGGCTTCTTTTGCCCATATTTTATATATATGTATGAGTTTCACTCGTTGTTGCAAATGGCAGTTGTTTATTCATTTTCATTGCTTTATAGTACTCCATTATATAAGTATATAACAATTTATCCCACCCTTGATGAACATTTTGGGTTATTTTCAGCTTGTGGTTTTTATGAGCAATGCTGCTATGAATATTTTTGTGTGTGTCTTTTAGTGGCATATGTACACATTTCTGTTAGGTATATTCTTAGAATTGGAATCACTGGGTCTTAGGATATGTTTTAGTAGATATAGCCAAACAGATTTATAAAATGGTTATGAGGAAAGAATTCTTAATCTCATTCAACAAATGTAGAAACTGGGGTTCAAAGACCTGAAATAACTTGCCTAGTGTCACAGCTGTTAAATGGAAGAGATGGGATTCAAACTTTCTTTTTCCCTTCATGCTACACTGATGATTTCTTGAGAAAACATAACAGAGGAGAGAAGCAGAAATGTGAAGGCAGCAGAAAATCATCACAGGATGGAGCTTAATTCTGCAATGGCCAGAATGATTTGAGCGGCAATCTGGTTGGATGAGGAAACTCTTGGAAGGTTTGGGTGACTTGCCCAACACTCTCGGTGAGCTGGTGCATCTGTGGGAGAGTGAACAGATGGTTCTCTCATCTGGCTAGAAATTTACTCAGTCTTTTGTATTTGAGGATCAGAAAGAGGCTGGATGCAAAGATCCCTGAAGAAATTAGAATAACCTTTCCCAGGGAGGTGTATGGAGAGCTCCGTATTATCCAGAAAGCGGGCTTTAGTTAGCATTTTGTGTTTTTCGGGTCAAATAAGAAAACCAAGCAACTGCTGGCCATAATGGACCCACGTAAAAGAAAAGAAGACAGTAAGAGGTTTGGTTTATACAAGGACTGGATGCCCAGCACAGTTCAGCCACAGCACTTTCATGAGATGATGACACATAGGACTTGGCTGAAGTCATTGTCCACCGAAAGACCACTACAACCATGCTGGAGCTGAGGCCTGATGTCCCTGAAAGGACCAGCTCTTATCATGTGGCTGTGACAGACAGAAGCATCAACACAAGCAGGTGAGAAAGCCATAAGCATCTCCTTTCAGGGTAGTATAAACCTCTGAAGTTTGGGGAAAAAAAGTGGGAGGGGGAGCCCCAAGAGGGAAATCTTGGACTTCTTGCCAAGCTAATGCTTGCGAATAAAAGAAATATGACTTGGTACCCTGATTTTGGAGCGCATTTCACACTCCCTACAATCTGATTATTTACAGTGGCTAATAGAATTGGTGTGGAGTATTATCCTTTTCCCTAGGAAGTGCCATGGCATTTACTCTAAAAATTGTGAAGTTCACGTTTTCTGACTCAAAAAACCCGCTTTGTTCTCAGCTTGATCAGGTCTCTAAGCTCAAAACATAATGTTGTTTAAGACAAAGAACAAGGCAGGCTGACCACTTGGGCATGAGATGATTGTGCTAAAAGACTTCTAAAATGATTTTCCAAAATTTCAAAGATCTACTGGTAACCTGCTAATTTGAAATAAGTGCTACGGAAGCTGAACTTTCTACCTTCCTGCTCCATGGTGGAAATCCTCTAAAGTCCTACTATTCTGAGTACCTTCCGTGAGTCAGGCACATCCATCACCTGGGAGCTTGTTAGGGAGGCAGGATCTCAGACCTAACCTCAGGCTTACTGAATCAGAATCTACCAAAACCCCCCTGTTATTTGTGTGCACACTGAACTGGAGAAGGATGGCACCGAACAAAGCAATGAGCATACCAGCAGGCCTGGAGCCCGGGTCCTCTGAGACACACTGCCTCTGAAACTGAAAGGACTAGTGTTTTATCTCCACCAGAGAGAGTGAACGGCATCTCTTCCTGGGAGCTCCTGTACCATCCCACCTAAGACTGCGTGAAACATATGTCAAGAGGGAAGAAATAAACTCCAAGAGCCAATCGCTGCCCTGCGATGAGAAAGAACATAAATTTGTTTTGTAGGGCTGCTCCAAGGCTGGTAAAAACCCCTGAACGAATGGGCAGGGCAGTGACAGGCCCGGGTGGGCTCACTTGGGCTGGCGTGGTGGGCCCACATCTGACAGTCCCCAGAGTCCTCCAGTGCCTGTGTGCGCTTTCTCTTCTTCGTGGGTGGCAACGAGGCTCTAAAATCAAGAAACCAAAATGCAGGTTAGGGTTCTTCTTTGTACTCCATGTTACAGTAAATCAGATTTAATTTCTCAGGTCTCTGCTCTCTGCCTTTCTAAATCTAATTCTTATTAGTTAAGGTTCCTTGAGTCTTGCTAGTCTGCGAAACCAGGTCCATTTGTGGAGAGAACAGAGCAAGCCCCTATTCTATGAGCCCTACTGGTCTGAAATTTCTGTTTCCTCTATCCAGTTGACTTGGGAGTCACCTATTTGAAAAGTAAACTGACAACATTTTCAAAGGCAGAGGACTCAATGAGACAGAAGAGATACAAACTTAAAATATAGGCATACATTTTACGTCTGAATTTTTTTTCACATGGAATTTTACCACAATTTTCAATGGACTTTACTCTTTTTGCCATCCTCTAGGTCGAAAGGAAAGAAGGAAAGGGAGAAAATGGGGAAGGAAGGACAAAAGAAGATTAGGAATGTTTAATTGACAAATATTTTTCTGAAAGCTCATTCACAAATTCCTTTGAGTACTCTAGCTAAGGTTGCACTTGCAAACTGCTTTCTCCATCACTCAGAACCTCCCTACACATTTCTGACACTTTAGCTTTTTATTGAAAGAGGACATTGGGTTTAGTGGGTTATTAATTAAAAGATGGTTTAAAGCCAAGAGCACGGGGCCTGGCCATGTCTGATATATGTCTCAACACTGCCATCTGCTGGAGAGGATGCTACTGTTCATTTCTACACGCACTACCGGGGGCTGGCTGCTCTGAGGTCTTTCATAACTAAATATCTTGCTCTTTACCCAGGGCTGTGGCACCGAGGCTGCTGATGGTAAGAACAATTTATCCCCAGGTGGGAAGACACGGATTGGTCAAGGGCGGTCGCAGGATGACTGGTACTTGGGTAGCAGTTGTGAGAGCCGCTGTGGATAAGGCCAGAGTCGCTCATTTCAGACCACCTCTGTGGCGGGTGCGCCGGCAGTGTCCCAGGTGCAGCAGCAGAGTGGAGAAAAGGAGCTGGAGTCCTCAAAGTCGGGCAGCATGTACCTGGGGGAACACACAGGTGAGAAGGGCCTCTCCTCCTCACCAAAGTTCAAGAAGAGGAGCGGTGCACGAAGTGCGGGAGGCGGAGGGCACTCACCTTTGACCTGTGGAGAACAGCAAGAGTCCGACATAGAGTAGGGTGGGGTACCCGGGAGCTGGCGTTGCCTGAAAATTAGAGACATGCGTTGCTTTTTTGTTGAAACCTATTCCATCATTATATTTTTGTCACAAAAGGGAGGCAGCACTCAGTGTCCAGCAGCATCCCCAGGGATGGTTCCAAGTGCTCCAGGGGGCCAAAGCCCACCAGACCATACCCAGTAGCCTGTGTTAAATGAGTGGGCTTGAGTCAGACAGACCTGGGTTAGAGTCCCAGCTCTTCCACTTCCTAGCTGTGTCTCCGTGAACAAGTACTTAGCCTTTCCAGGCCTTGGTTTCCTCACCTACAAAATGGGAATAATCATTACATCTTCCTCATAGCATCATTGTGAGAATAAAATGAGATACTATATTAAAGCCCATAACATAATGCCTCAAACATAGTGAGCGCTCTGTAAACTTTAATTGATATCATTATTGCTTTTTAACATTCTCAAAGCATTTATACCAGAGAGATGGTTGTACATACTGTTTGGGCTAAGATAATGTAAAATGTTACCATTAAAGCAATGATTTTCCATCTGTGCTCTGGGTAATCTCAAAGTTCTTAGAAGGAGCTTACGGGTTTTATAAAATAATTATTTTAATGTCTGGGGGAGAGGGGAATCATAACTTTTTTTTCTGTTTTATATATTGACATGCAAGTAAAATTTCATTTTAAGAAATGAATGCCATCACTAATAAAGTGTGAAAACTTCAGTTCCAAAAAACCTACAAGTCTCCAAGGTTCAGAAACTCTGTGATTCTAAGTCATACATAAGCACCATCACCATCTACTTGGTTCTCTTGCTGGAGAGTAAGCTATTGTGGTTTTGTTTGTTTGTTTGCTTGTTTGTTTTTGGTTGATTAAGATTTCAACCTTGTACAATAAAAAGTCTATTTTTATTATTTACAAGAAAAGTTTTGTTTTCTTCTTAAATTGATCCTTTATAATCTATTCACTTCTTATTAATGAGAGAAGAGGGAACATACATTTGCCTTCCTCCAAAAACCCCACTCAAATGAAAGTAAAGGAATAAAGAGGCACAAACACAAAAGGACATAGAACACATGAGCAGAGACCACACTTGACCATACTTCAATGACATTGGTACAGATGGAAGCAGGATGGATGGTAACTGAATGAACAGAATGGACAAAGCAAAAAGAAGGCTTCCTGGAGACAATGGAGGGGATGTAGGAGCCAACGAGGAGTTATCCGATTCAAATACAACTCCAGAAAAGCCCAAGAATTAGAGTCACCGGGAGCCTCTGAATTCAGGGGTAAGGTGGGGCTGAAAACAAAAAGATTGATTGAATGTTTTTTCAGCCAAGCAACTACCCCATCACCCCAGAAAAAGCTAGAAAGTCTTACTCTCTAGAGAAATGGATTCAAGGAGATTTCGGAGCTTCTGGGATAAAAATGGAAAGATTAATTAAAGCCTGAACACTGAACCGTGAGACCTTTCTTCAACTCAGCTTTGTAGGCATCCAAGCAGATATCCCACAGTAAGAAATCAGAAGGTTGTTCCCCAGAAAAATAGAATGTGCTCAGGAGGGGATAAATGATATTTTGAAAATACCCAAGGAAAAGGCCAGTCCCTGCCTGATCGCTCCAGAATGAAACTCATCCTTGGAGAAGAATGGCTGACACACACACAGAACATCTTAAACAGGAACGAACAACAAAGGAACAGACGGTTTCAGAAAGCCTTTGATATTGAAGACAGACACCAAACAACTATATAAATAAGGAATGTAAGAGTCACAAAAAGCCCTTGTGCTTCCAATATGACTAGCAAGTTCCTACCAGATCTGACCCTCCCACAGATAAAAACTGTGAACTCTGGGGGAAATTTTTTAATCTACCCCAAAACATTGGAAAGTGGACAAAAGCAAGAAGATTCTGGAGGGACACTGAAACATTACCTTGGACAAAGTTAATGGAATAAGTTCAGCTACATATTTACAGCTTTTAACCTTAGGGCTGGTTGAAGGCAGAATCATAGAACAGCTAAAATGCCAATAGAACCCTACATTCTTTCTATCCTAAGGAACCAGAGAACAGAGTATTGGGCAAACACAGATGCTAAAAGTGAAAGGGGAACCGTGGGAAGGAGAGATTGAGAGAGAAGAAACCCTGGATTCTATGTATAAACTCTGCCTAAGTGTCTAGCTGACTCCTGAGCCCTCCCTGTGTGGGGCAGCCTACACATAGCCTAACCAAAGAAAAAAGGACTGAACTGAACTTTGAGTTACTGCAAGAGGTAGCTTTTACAAATAAGTCAAAGTATGTATACTCTTCAGAGGAATATATAAGAATCCAGACAGTCACACTGTCCATGATACAATTAAGAATTCCTCAATAACTCAGTAGGAATAAGCATCTTTTGGTTACTAACTCCAACGTGATGAATAAACTAAGAAAATTCCTAAAAGAATGTTATCCGTAAATACACAATTCATAATGACAACAACAAAAAATTACTCAACAAAAAAATAAAAATATATAGCCTAGCTTCAAGGAAAAGAACAATCAATGGACAGTAATCCAGAGATGATCCAAAAACTGGATTAGCAAACAAGGATTTTAAAGCAGCTATTATAACTAAGCTTAATAGAGTAGAAGAAAATGTGTTTGCAAAAATTTAAGAAATACAACATCTCAGCAAAGATAGAAACTTTTTTTTTTAAAAAAGAACTAAATAGAAATTCTAGAATCGAAAACAATTTTAGATATGAAAATTCAAAAAAAATTTAAATCACTGGTAGCATAACGGAAAAACTTGAATATAGATAGAGCAATCGATATCATCCAATCTAAAGAACAGAGAAAAAAAAATTTAAAAAGAAGGAGATAAAGAGGTGTTTGTGAACCTGCAGGGGAAAATGGAGCAGAAGAATAAAGAAATAATGGGCAAAAACTTCTCAAATTTGGTAAAAGATATAAATTTTATAGGTTCAAGAGGCTCAGCAAATTTTAAGCAATGTAGAGATAGGAAAAACCACACCCAGGTCATCAAAGTCAAATAGCTGTAAACCAAAAATTAAAAGAAATTCTCAAAAGTAGCTAGATTAAAACAACACATTACATATAAGATAGTAGTGATTCCAATGATCAGTGACTTCTCATCAAAATATCAGAGGCGAGAAGATAGTGCAACAGTATCTTTAAAGTACTAGAGAAAATCAAAAGTAACAATTTATCCTTCAAAAATGAAAGCAAAATAAAGACATTTTCAGATAAAAAATTTTAAGAGAATCCATGAATAGACAGATAAAATAAATGTTAAAAATGTATAATAAATATTAAAGATATTATTCAGGCTAAAGGGAAATAACTTTAGGAAGGAATGCAGAGAATTAAAAAACTGATATATATCTGAAAGCAAATTACTTTTTCTCTTAATGTCTTTAAAATACACAGCACTGTAGGAAGCAAAAATTATAACATTATCTTGCAGAGTTTATAATGTATGTAGTTGTAGTACTTATGACAACTATAGCATACAGGATGGGAATAGGGTTTTAATGGAATTATGCAGTTGAAGGTTTCTACATTTTATGTAGATGATATTAAGTTCTTAAACTGTGTAGAGCAAGAACAGCAATATGAAAACATCATTTAGATAAAACGTGGTAGAAATATCTAAAAGTATCTGCATCTGGAAGAGCCAAATTAAGGTAAATGGGGAGGAGTAGGGCAGAGGTTTGCTGGTTTTCATTATAAGCCATATGTGTATATGGTACCATTTGACTTCTTAAATTCTGCCCTTATATTACTCTTATAAATCTGCAAATTAAATTTGGTAATTGACTTTGTGATCTCATAATTCCACATTCAAGAGTCTAGGCAGTTGTTAAGTTACCTTCACATTATCAGTTCCACTGAATTCAATAATGTTAATAAAAACTAAAAAAATCATAATTATCAGTTTACTCAAGAAATATGGCATGGCCTATTATAAAGAGGACTGCATGCTCTATTCCTTTGTGGAGAACCACAGGTTCCCTGTGTTAAATGACCGCAATAAGTGTTGGTAGTTTTAAAATGAACACTTAAAAATTTCAAATGCTTTCCTTAAAATTTAGTCTCCCTTCCAAAACCCATCTCAGCTTCTCCTTTATTTCATTGCATTCCATGCTTGATGCATTTTAATATATTGAGAGAAATTTTGCAGTTCTTTTCAGAGAATTTGAGAGAAGAATTCATGATAGCAACTTTGACCACTAAGCAAATTATTTTTTAAAACTAAGTAAATTGTTAAAACTAGGGCAATGATTAACTTCAAGAAAAACACTGTTGCTTGGGACTGTTTCTAAGCTGCTAACTCCTCCCTACTCACACACAGGGTCAGGAACCTCAGCAACGCACCTAAGACTGTTTCTGGACTTCCTCTTCTGAATTTCTCTACTAAGCTGAAGGGATTTCCATGAAGTAGGCCTAGGAAGCGACAGACACCACTGGTCACTTCTTGAAGAGCTATCTCTGTCTCTAGCTTCTGTAGGAGGAAGTTGTAAAAATTGAAAGATTCTTAGCTGCTGATAAAAAATAGGATAATTCGCCCTTTAAACCCCTTTGTCTCAGACACACAACTTGTTCTGAATTTTGAAAGATGAATGGAGAAATGCAGCCTCCTGGAGGCTGAATGCATGCGAACGAAGAGAGGGTGTAAAATAGACTTTACCCCGCAGCTGGTTGAGGTCGTACATATTTCCATGACATCTGCATGCTGCCCCCAAAGCAACCAGTATTTCTTTCAGATTGCAACCAGGCTTGAGCAAGTATTCATCAAGTGCCTAGTACGTGCTCACGACTCTATTAGGCGCTGTACAGGACAGTTACAGTACCAAGACATGGGCTTCATGTGAATACTCAGCTGGGACTCCTCAAAATCCAACAGTCTAATCACATTTTTTTCAATGACTCCCCCAGTGCCTTCACACAACAACTGCCTCTTCTCTAAAGTTCTATTGCACAGTCAGCTCAACTCCGCACCGTGCCTGGTACAGAGGTGGTACTTCATATATATGAATTACCGCTTTTCGCATTATGTAAGAAATAGATTTGTTGTGAAATATATATATTTATATAATTCTTATATCAAGAGAGAGCTTTCCTGACCACCCAATCCAGATCAGTAGCCTTCCTCTATCCCTCACTTTCTGAATTTCACCCTTACCTTACACTTGTTTTTCTTTCATCTCAATGAATGACTTTATACTGTATGCCATTGTCTTTCTCTTCCCACTAGAGTGACACGGCAGCAGCGGAGTACCACGAGTGAAGGCATGGGAACGACTCACCCCAGGAACAGGCAATAAGGAAATGCAC
>NW_011888790.1:5259486-5294781 GCF_000151845.1 Pteropus vampyrus | reverse complement strand
TTTTCAGTTACAGTTGTCCTTTAATATTACTTCAGTTTCAGGTATACTGGTTAGACGTTTATATAATTTACAAAGTGATCACCCTAACCTCATGCATTTTTGAACAAAACAAAGTGTTTTGAAGAGTCATTAGTCTCTTTTCCAGAGCTTCTTTCCTTCACACACACACACACATACACACACACACACACACACACACACACACACACACACACTTTATTTCCTTTTTCACTGCAACCTCCAGAGTTTTATGCCATTAGCTAACTATCTAGCCTTCCTCTCTGTAAGCAGCTCTCCACATCTGAACGTTTTCCAATGCGTCCAACTACCGCAGCTCACCTTGTCCCTAGTAGGTAACTGGCTGGCTAACCTAAGGAATCAGAGAAGACTCCAGCCTGCTCCTGCTGTGCAGATGGCTGCTCTGGACAATGACACACAGGGAATAAAGTGTTAGGGGCAATTTCCAGAAACCTTCACATACTGACAGATTTGCCCCTAACTCAACATACCCGTCAGATTGACACAGCATATCCCAATGCTCATACATGAGCACATGCCTCCTCCCCGAAAGGGTTCAGGCCAAGTAAGTTGGAGGAACATCGCATTTTCCTTCCCCAGTTGCAAATTAGCACATCAAAGTCTCTGAACAGTCCTGCAGCAAAGAAGTTCATTTGATTTCTTTTAAGCCAGTGAGTCATAAGCATATTCGTTGATCATGGAACTTTTTTTTTTTTCCCCTCTCAGCATCTCACGGGACTAGTTTTCCATAGAGAATTTAGGGGCATCTGTTTTTACAGGGCCAATAATTCCATTTTTTAATATGTTTGAGATTTGAAGATCTGCCTATGAGATTCAAACTGGCTGTCAGCAAGCTTGCAGCCTGGTGGTCTCTTAAATTGCTTAAAGAGTTGTCGCTGACATTTTTTTAAAAGCACAATTCATAGGCAATAGAATAGTGGAGAGGTCATCATGATTTGTTGTAAACTCAGGCTTGACTCCCAGCTCTGCTCCTTACTAGCTGTGAGCCAGGCCAAGAAAACCAACCTCCAAGGGAGGAATGCAGCTAACTTGTGAAGAACCTGCTGTTTAGAAATACTTAGCTCTTGGAGTATTTGAATAGATTGTACAGATGTAATAATTATCAAACCAAACTAACGACCCTGTGGTCGTGAACTGGACTTATTTCCACTTGTTCTTGCTCAGACTTTTATTGCAGCTCCACTTAATTGCATGTACCTGAGCAGTTTTTATCAAGCAATGTCCAGTTATCTGTTCACAGGACTTTTCTTTCCATGGGCACGAACTCTGACAATCTTTGCAAACTATGGTTCAGATCCACCCCAAGTCACACCTTTGACCGATAACTTTAGACACATTTAATATATTTCTCTAAGGTTCACATTCCTCCAAAATTTCACCTAAAATATCAATTAATCTAAAAGCTGCATGTAGAAGAAAGGGCATGTGTTCTAGAGCCAGGCACATTTTAATCCCAGCTGTGCCACTTATTTTTTATCTATGGAAAGTTACTTAACCTCTTTGAACCTCACCCTCCTCATCTGTAAAATATGGACAATATTAGGCCTATTTGTCAGAGTTGTTAAAAGAGTAAAATATGTAAAATCAAATGTGTAATTAAATAAGTGAATATGTGAAGTGCAAAAAACATTGCCCAACACTTGGTAAGTGCTCAACAATATTAACTCCATCATTTTCCTTATTTACACTCCCAAAGGTGGAAAGTGAATTCGACTGGACAAACAAATAGTGATAGCCTATAGAGAAATGTGTCTGGGCCTGCAGGAAGGACTATGGAGACTAAGATCATATAGCAGATTTCAGAACTCCCAAGTAAGAAGACAGCTCTTCAAATAAGACTTTTGTTCACTTTTCCCCAAAAACAGCTAAAGTTCTTTCTGCTAGTTATAAAAATGATTCAGATGATTAGATCAAACCCTGGCAGAATCAGCTGTACCTTCTCTTAAGCTGTACTTCTCTTCTTCTTAAGGAGAAGTCATGCAGGTGAGAGACTGGAAATTTTCTGGTCGATTGTTTCCAGGCCAGAGATGGGAAGAATCCACCCACTGCCCACTCTTCCCACAGGAATTCACACTTGCTACTTGATTGGAATGAGAGGAATGTGAGGGCAGGCAAAGGGCAACTAGTGCCTGGGTTTAGCCCATGCAGTGTCTAGAGCAGAACAACTGGCTGAGAGTGTGGGCTCAGACATTTGGCAACTTACCAGTTGTGTGTGTGTGTGTGTGTGTGTGTGTGTGTGTGTGTGTGTTTAGCTAGCTTGCAAATGTGATTTCCTTTCTTCCCACAGTCATTTGGTAAGGATGTTTTTATTGGCAAAGAGCAGCACAAACCGAGTTCCGGAAATATCCACAAACAGGTTTTCCTATCATTGCTGAGATTCAGGTTTGGTTTCACTCTAGTCTTTCATGGGGGATAAGAGGGAAGGCATTTACAGGTATGATGAAGTGGGCTCAATAACAGAATGGAGATGACAGAGGAGGGCAAGTGAACTTGAAGACAGATCAATAGAAATTATCCATTATAAATAGCAGAGAGAAAAAAGATTGAAAAAAATCAAGAGACTCAGTGACCTGTGTACAGTATCAAATGTCTAACATTTATATTTTTGAAGTCCTAAGAAGTAGAAAGAAAGATGTTGGTACAGAAAAATAAATGTGAAAAAATGACAGTTGAAAATTTTCTAGATGTAGTAAAAAACATAAGTTTAAAGATTCAAAAATTTGAACAAATCTCAAGCAATATAATCTCAAAGAAAACTATGCCCATACCCAGGATATCATACTAAAACTGTTAGAAACCAAAGATAAAGAAAATATCCTGCAGCTAGAGAAAGATGACATATTATAGACAAGTGAATAATGATCCAAATAACTGTTTCTCATCAGAAATCATGGAGGTCAAAAGACAGTAGATCAAATTTTTTAAGAGGTGGGGAAAAAAGAACTTATCAACAAAGAATTCTAAATCCACAATCATTCTTAAAGACTTTAACATTCCTCTCACATTAATAGATAAAAGAAGTAGGCAAAAATCAGCAAAGATATGGAAGACCTGAACAACAATGTCAACCAATTTGGCCTAATTAACATTTATAGAACACTTTACTGAACAACAGCTGAATTCACATTCTTTTCAGGAGCATATGGAACATTCACCAAGATAGACCATATCTTGCGTCATAAAGGAAATCTTAACAAATTTAAAAGAATTAGAATAATACAAAGAGCATTCGCTGTCCATAGTGGAATTAAACTAGAAAGCAGTAGCAGAAAAATATATGGAATACTCTCAAATATTTGGAAATTAAACAACACAATTCCAGCAACCAATGAGTCAAAGAGAATGTCTCAAGAAAAACTAGAAAATCTTTTGAGCTGAAAGAAAATTAAAGTATAGCATATCAAAACTTGAGGGAAGCAGCTAAAGCCATACAGAGAGGGAAATGTATAGCATTGCATGCTTAAATTAGGAAACAAAGAATGGTCCAAAATTAAGAACTCGAATTAAGCTTCCACCTTAAGAAACTAGAAAAAGCAGAGCAAACTAAACCCAAAGCAAGCAGAAGAAAGTAATAAAAATAAGTGTAAAAATCAGTGAAATTGAAAACAAAGTAGAGAAAAATCAATGAAACCAAAAGCTGCTGATTTCAAAAGATCAATAAAATTGATAAATATCTAATGAGATTGATCCAAAAAAAAAAAAAAAAGAGGGAGAGAGAGAGAAAAGAAACAAATTACTAATATGAGAAACAGAAGAGGGGCTATCACTACAGACTTCTCAGAGTCTGCAAAAGGCTAAGTAGAAATTCTATGAACAACTCTAAAATATGAAATAGTCCAATTCCTTGGGGGTGGGATGGGGAGCAAACTACCTAAACCCACTTAAGCAGAAAGAGATAAGATGAATTGTCTTGAATCTATTGAATTAGTTTAATTTGTAGGTAAGATCTTCCAACAAGGCAAACTGCAGGCACAGATCATTTCACCGCTTAATTCTACCAAATATTTAAGAAAGAAAGAAATCCAATGGCACACAATCTCACCCAGAAAATTTAAGAAGAGGGAACACTTTCTAACTAATTTTAGGAGCCTTTTATTACCCTGATAGTAAAGCCAGAAAAGTGCCATATAAGAAAAGAAAACTGTAGACTCATATTCTCATAAACGTAGATGCAAAATCTTTAACATAATTTTAGCATGTTGAATTCAGCAATATATAAGAAGATAATACTGAGGTTTGTCCCAGGAATACAAGTCTAGTTTAATATTCAAAAATTAACAAAGTAATCTGCCACAGTAATAGACAAGAAGAAAAACTATATAATCATAATAAATACAGAAATAATATTTGACAACAATATTTGACAATAATTCAACAATCATTCATGATAACAATTCTCAGCAAACCAGGAGTAGAAGAGAATATCCTTAAGTTAATAAAGTGCATTGCAAAAAACTTACAGCTAACATCATATGTAATGATTTAAAAATTGATGGATCGCCCTCTAAGATCAGAGACAAGGCAAAAATGTCTACTCTCATTACTTCTTTCTTTATTCAACATTATACCCAAAGTCCTACCCAGTTCAATAAGATGAGAAAAAATATCAAAGGATATAAAGTTTGGAAAGAAAGACATACAACTGTTTGAATTTGCAGATGACATGATTGTCAACTTGGAAACGCCAAGAAATCTACCAAAATAAAAGCTCCTAGGGCTAATAAGTAGCTTCAGTAAGATTGCAGGAACCGAGTCCAATATATAAAATCAATAATATTTATATACGTTGGTAATGAATAATTGGAACCTAAAATTGGGGGGCATATTATTTACAATAACTCAAAAAATGTAAAAAATTTAGTATAAATCTAAAAAAGTTATATGCAGGATATGCATGCTGAAAACTATAAATACTGATGAAAGAAAGCAAAGAAGGCCTAAATAAATGCAGATATACCATGTTCATGAATTGAAACACTCAATTTGTTGTCAGTTTTTTTCAATGGATCGCTAGACTTCATACTATCCTAATCAAAATCTCATCAAGATTGCACATATAGCAACAAACTGATTCTAATATTTATGTGGGAAGTCAAAAGAACTAGAATATCCAAAACAACTTTGAAAAAGAAGACAAATTTGAAGGACTTACATTATATGGTTTTAAGACATATGCTTTTAAGACAGTAATCAAGATAGTGTGGTAATGGCAAAATGATAGATACATAGATCAATGGAACAGTAGAGAACTTAGATATAGATTCACACAAATACAGTTGATTGATTTTTCTTTTACCAACAGTGTTAAGGCAATTCAGTGGAGAAAGGTTATTCAACAAATGATTCTGGAATAATTGGACATCCACACACAAGGATATTAATCACAATCTCTATTTCAAACCTTAGACAAACATTAGTTCGAAATGGATCATAGACCTAAGTATAAAGCTCTAAAAGTTTTAGACAAAAACAGTAGAAAATCTTTGGGAACTTAGATTAGGCGATATCTCTACTTCTTAGACATAAAGTACAACCCATATAAGAAAAATATGATAAATTGGGCATCACCAAAATTTAAAACTTTTACCCTGAGAAAGAAACTGTTAAAAGAATGAAAAGATAAGCTATGGATTGGGAGAAAGTATTCACAAATTACATAGCCAACAAAGTTATTATATCAAAATATTTAAAGGGTTCTCTAAATTCAAAGATAAGAAAACAACCCCAATTTTTTTAAATGGGCAAAAAATTTGAACAGATACTTCACCAAAGAAAATGTATGAATAGCAAACAAACACATGAAATGATGCTCAACATCATTAGTCATTAGGAAAATGCAAATTAAAACACAATGAGATACCACTATAAACCCATGAGAAGGGCTATAAAATAATAATAATAATAATAATAATAATAATAAAATAAAGCCTGATAATACCAAAAACTGGTGATGAAAAGAAACAATTGGGTATTTTATACATTGCCAGAAGTAATGCAAAAGGGTATGGCCACTCTAGAAAATTTGGCAATTTTTATAAAGTTAAACTTATACTTACACTATGACTCAGCAGTCTTTATCTTGAGTATTACCCAAGAGAAATTAAAACTCTTGATCACACAAAAACCTGTGATGAATATTTATAGAAGCTATTCATAATTGCCAAAAAGTGGAAATAATCCAAATGTCCTTCAATGGGTGACTGGATAAATGAACTGTGTTATAACCATTCAACGGAGTCTTTCTTCCAATAAAAGAAATGAACTATTGATCAAAGACATTATGTTTAGTGAAAGAAACCATACTCAAAATGTTGTATACAATATAGTTTTATTTATGCAACATTCAGTAAAAAGCAAAACTATAGGGACAGAGAACAAATCAGTGGTCACATGGGGCTCAGGGTGGGTGAGGGGTTTGACCACAAAGGGGAAGGGTAAAGGAAATTTTCAGGTGAGGATACTGTTGTGTGTGCTGATCATGGTGGTAATTATACAATCCTATGAATCTGTCAAAACTTACAAAACAATATACAAGAAAAAAATTGAATTTTACTGTGTATAAATTAAAAGTAAAAAAAAAAAAACCAAAAGGGCCAAAATAAAAAAAAAAAAAAAAAACAAAAAACAAGAAAAAAAAAAAAAAAAAAACAAATAAAAAAAAAAAGTTAAAAAAAAACCGGGTCAATAAAAAAATAAAAAAAACGAAAAAACCCCTGCCAAAATGAACAAAAAAAAAAAAGGACACAAATTACTAATATCAAAAACAACAAAAAGAACATCATTACAGATTGTACAGATATCAAAAGTATAACAGGGAAATATAATGAACAACTTTTGGCCAGTGACTTCGACAACTTAGATGAAATGGACAAATTCATAAAAAGTAGTTCTCTAAGTTGAGAACTACTCATAGGTAACCTGAATAGCCCCATATCTATTAAAGATATTGAATTGGAAGGAGAGGACCTTCCTATAAAGAAAATTCCAGTCCTCGCTGGCTCCACTTTTGAAATCTACCCGAAATTTATAGAAGAAATAATACCAGCTCTACCCAAGCTGTTCTAGAAAACAGAAGAAAACACTTCCCAGACCATTTAATTATTTCATAATTTTTTAAATGGAGAACAATGCTCTCATTACTTACAAGGCCCCCAAATCGAAATCATTGCCCATTAACTCCTCCAGCACACTCGTATCCAGGGCCGGATTCCCGAGAGTGTCATTGGCCCCCTGAGCTGCAAAGACAAAGTGCAAATCTTGAGATTCATGAAGATTTCAGAATGACTAATAGCTAAAATATTGACATTCAGAATGGCTAACAGCTTGCATCCAAGAATTTCAAAGCAAGTATATGGCATAGTTTATTGGGAGTGCTTTTCTTCAAATATTTCCTTTAGCAATCTCCTTAGATGTCACTTTCTTCCAGCAGCCTTCCCTGACTGTCCAAGGTGACCCTTTTCGTGTGCTTCCTTTAACACCAGGTGCTTTGCCTTATACACTATTATAAATGTTTGCTTTGTGTTTCTTTCTCCATCTAAAGTCTTTAAGAGTGGGGACTGTATCTCTCTTATTGTAGCCACAAGAATCTATGGTATAAGAAAAGCAGCAATAAACATTTATTAGATGGATGGACAGATGGATGAATGGATAGATGCATGCATGGATGTATGGATGCATGGATACATGGACGAGTGGATGGACAAATTTTTCCAGTTAAGTTCAACAAGAAGTTCAATATCTTGCTTCACATTTTGTTAGACTTCCCAAAACATAACATAATGTTTCTGTCTTTTTTCTTGTTGTAAAGAATAAAAATAAACTTATTGGCTTCATTCTGATGATAATAAAGATGTTAGATTTTTTAAAGAATATATTATAAAGAAGACAAAACAGTCTTCACTTGAAGGTAACATGACTCAATACCTAGTGAATTCAAGAGAACCAACTGACAACAATTAGAAATAATCAGGAGATAGAAAAGTTCAATAAAGTAGTTGGTTAAAATTAAATATAAAAACTAATTACTTTCTTATATACAAAAAATAATCAGTCAACCATTCAGATAAATATTATGAAAAAAAGAAAATTCCATTCAAAATTTAAAAAAAAAATAAAATACCAAAACATATATACGTACAATATTTGTTAAGCCTAAGAAACTTTATAAAGAGTCATAAGAGACTTGAATAAATGGAAAGACTTGCATTGTGCTTAGACTAAAAGACTCAATATTGCAAAACCTTCACTATATATTATTTAGGATGTCTGCCAAACATATATTCATTTTCTGAGAACTTTCCCCTTATATTTGTAACACATAACCTCTATAGGCATATGAATCAGAGAGAATGAATCTATAGGTTGGCCAGTGGCCAATTCAATTATTTCTCACAGAATTTGAATAGAGTTAAAGCTAGCGGCTGAGATTAAGTCATGTAATAGCAAAGGTGGAGGACTACAGTAATAGTCTAAATATTTCTGCCACATTTATCCAGGTCTTTCTTGATTTTTAACCCCTACTGAGCCTGGTTGTTTCATTTTTGCTTTAATTACATGACAAACTTGTTACATACCCAATAAACTCTTTTGAGTTGGTTTGTATGTTACCTGAAATCAATTAATCGCCAAATTCAAGTATTCTGAAATTATTCTAGAAAAATAAATACCCCTAAATCACCAAAAAATTATGAAGGAGGATAAATGGGTACCAAGAAACACACAAACAGATACATCAAAGGAATACAAACAAGTCTAGGGCATATCAAAAAATATTACATACCTGTAGAATAGATAAGGATTTTTAGCACATGACAAACATGTTCTTTCACATCAGTGAGAAAAAAATTGCTTATTCAATAAAAGTTGTGCAGAAGATTCATTAGACATTTGGGAGGAAAAAAAACTAGATCATTTTCCTGCTTCCACACCAAAATTCCAGAGACATCAATTATTTCAACATAAATAAATGAAAATATGGAAAGATAACATGCATGAATATTCTTATGACCTTGAGATAAAAGAAGGCTTTTCTCAGCATGTCATGAAAACCAAAATTATAAAGAGATTCATAAACTTCACTGTATACATTTTTTTTGAGCAGAAATTTTTTTTTAATTTTATTTTAAAATAATTTCTAACCTAAAGAGAAGCTACCAGAATGCAAAAGAACTCACTTATACTCTTCACTTATATTCACCAATTATTGACTTTGTGGATTTTTTTCCAGGTACAATTTAAATATGTAACATTTCAATACCCCTCATGCAATCCAATAGGCACCTCGTGTTCTTCCCAGAACAAGGCGCCTTCACATTCAGATCACTGCACTAGCTGTGGGAGGGCCATTTTATGTTTAGCTTTTTGCTTGCTGTCTCATCCAAAGTCATTAGAATAAAAATATTTAAATCTTGAGCATCTCCCAAGTGGGAAAAATTGATGGGTACCAGAGACAGGCAGAAGGGAGGGAGGAAGAAAAAGAAGGGAAAGGAAGTTGATGAGAGATCACCAACCCCATACAGTGGCATGAACTAAGAGGGAAGTAAAGAGAAGATACTCCTAAATGTTGAGATGGTCAGAAGTGACCTGATAGTGGAATTTAATCTTGAGCTAGACTTTGAAGGAAGGATAGGCTGGAGATGAGCAGGACAAGATTCATTCATTTTTTTCACTGATTCAATCACCACTTATTAGGCAACTACCATGTGCCAAGCACTGTACAAGATTCTGAGACCACAGCAGTGAAATAAAAAAATTTTTAAAAAAAGAAGGACAAGATCCCCTCAGGGGGCTTAAATTCTAAGGGAAGGAAAGGTGGCAACAGAGGGGATGGGGGAGGATAAACATGACTTATGAGAAACAACAAAACGTCCAAGGTATTTTTGGACAGTGATGAAAATAAAACAAGTGGTATGATAGACTGCAGGAGACAAGCTCTTTTCGATGTGAAGGCCTTGCTCAGGAAACAGCCAGCCATGCAAACATGGAGGGCAGAGCATGCCAGGCAGAGGGAATGGCAGGGGCGAGAGCCCAGAGGCTGGACCGTGCTTAGCATGTTTGAGAAACAAATCATTTCAGTGCAGCCAGAGCACAGGACCACAGAGGAGGCAGCAGGAGAGGAGGTCAAAGCAATGAAAAGCCTTTGAAAAGTGACATGATACACTTTACATCTTTAAAAGGTCACTCTGGTTGCTTTGTGGGAAAGGACTGTAAGGGGAGAAGAACAGATGAAGGGAGATCGATTCAAACACGATCGCAGTTGTCCAGGGACATTCAGAGGTAGTTCGAAGTTCTTACTCTAGGCCAAACAAAAGGATAAACACTTCACAGCATTATCTCATTAATCCTCCTAACAGTCTTAGGAGGCGAACATTAATATTATCCCCAGTTTACAGAAAAGACAAAGTGATTACACAGGTTAACCAGCTTGCCAGGGTCTCAGCTAGTAAGTGACATGAAGGGAAGCCAATCAGTCCTGCCCTGATTCCTGAGCCTGCTCTCATCACCACCCCCATGACCACCTGCACCTCCCTCAGCGATGCCAACCAACTGCAGAGAAGCAACTTGCTTCTGCATCTTCACTGGGCTTTGGTCAAACTGATTGCTAAGGAAGCAGATGGAGAGAAGGATCAGTTTAGTTTCCCACCAAAGCCCCTGCTGGTGTCCCATCTGCTTTATTCAGCAGCCACCACCACCACCACCACCACCACCCCCACCCCCTCTCTCACACACACACAATTCCCAGGAAGAAATACGAAGTGTCCCATAGACGCTAAGACCTGTCCGATGTGCCACTTGCTCTACATCACCCACCCTCCCACACCCCATCCCCAGCTAGAATAGGAGTGGTCCCAGCTTCTAGGACCTGCCCCACGAGTCTTGTCCAAACCCCTTAATGAACAAGGAGAGATGATCCCTGCAGTAGCCGGCTTTCTCTGGGACTCCAACATCACATCTGTGCCTTTCAGATCCCAAGGACATTACTCAACAAGATAAATCCATAGTGTCAGATAAAATTGTTTCCAGGAGGCTTTATACACACAGGGCCACTCTTTAACGTCTCTTAAAATATATCTCATGCTTTAAAAATAATCACTTTGCTCTAAATGTCTTAAACACTGGTTTATAACACCCAAACCCTCAAAACGGGTGTCGTTGGGCATCCCACCCCATCGGCGAGGCTCCATCTCAAACCTTGATTTTGACCTTTTCTACATTTACCTTTGAGCATGGGAAGGGCTGCCGCGGTCCTGTTCACAAAAAGAGAGGCTGCCCAGACCTCCTGGGAGTGCCAGAGAACTGTCCCTTTATCGCTCTCAGAAAGCAAAGCCCTTCTTCACCCTAGTTCTCTGCCTCTTCTTTCTCACACTGACAGCTGAGGGATGGTAACCTGCCCTGCTGTCCTTGGCCTTAGGTAGACAAGAAAAAAAGCACATGGTTATGAGAATCAAATCACCAAGGGGTGCCACAGACAAATCCAAGCTTCATCCATAGGACCTACTAATAGACACATATATGCCTTTGGGGAAACAGCGCTTCTCCAAAGATATATGAGTAGGGTATTCACAGTCTTTCATTATTCCTTGCCTCCTTCCCCGCACCCCCCACCACACGCAAAAACCCACCAGTCCTACGTAAAGACCTTCTTGTTTCTATCTGATGGGCACCTTTCCCACATCACTTTCCTCAACCTGGATGCCCCCTCTTCCTTCTTTATCCACTCGTACACCCTTAGTCCCACAACGCTGCCCAGAGTATTCAGACACAAGGCAAGATGACAATATTTGTCTGTTAAAAGATTCTAAAAAGCAATAGCGAAGATCCCCCTCGTGGATGCCCTTTGGATTTACACATAAAGATAGTCTCCCTCTGGTATGCCAGGGTTCAGGAGAAATTGGAACCGAAATGTTAATGGATGTTCCAAAGAAGAAGTAGGGGTGAAAGAAGTGAAGAAGATGGAGGAGAGAAGACATCATACTCTCCTTCTCTCCTTTGCTAAGGATACTTTTGTCTTGAAAATAAAACTGAATTTAAAATCTAATATGGGCATTTAGAGCCACAGCCAGGTCAGAGTTAAATGAGTAAAGATGACATTTCCCCAGAGACATTTTCAATCATTAATTGACTACTTTCATTCATTTATTCAGCATTTACTTAGCGTCCTCTCTTGATCTGGGAATAAAATCAAGGATGAGTTCACAATCAGGTGAGAGGGACAGGAAAATTAGCCATAGCAGCATAGGATGTTCAGTGTTAAGATGGGTATAGACATGGGTACCATGGGAGCCTTGCGATCAGGCTGGCTGAGGGGCGGGCCACAGAGTTCTTGAAGGTGACACTTGAAAGGAATTTCTAAGGATAAGTAGAGGGTGATAAAAAAAATTCGAGGAACAGAAAAAAAATGTGCAAACGAATTCAAACAGTCAGCAGCAAGACTCCTGTGGAAATGTGCCAGTAGTCTGGCCAGAGCTGGAGGCAGGTGAAGAACATGGCAGACCAGACCGAGCAGTGCCTTTCGTGAACCCCCTGCAAGCTGCATCTACTTTTAGTTCAGCTACTGTAGCAATTACATGGTATCTGTCTCTCTCTTTTGAACTCTAAGCCTCTCTTAGGGCAGAAACTGCTTCTTTTTATACAGATCCTAAGCACCTAGAACAAGGCTCAGAACACGGTAGTTATTCAATGAATATTGAATTTGTTGGATGAGTGATAAGATTCGAATGACAAAATGTGATTATGAATGGTGGGAGGTGTATCTAGAGAAACTGGTAGACAACAGATCAGGAAGGTTCGTAGGTATCAAAGTAAGGAATCTGTCTTAAAAGTTATGGAGATATTGAACATTTTTCATCAGAGGAGTAATATGATCAGATTTACATTTTTGTACATTCTCTCTGCCACTGTTGGGAGTGAAGCTGGGCAAGACTAGAACAAAGAGACTAGCTAAGGACACTGCCAACATGAGTCTTCCCTCCCTGAATCACTTAACGCATGATCGAAGGGTACCTTCTGTATACCAGGCACAGTGCTAGAGACACAAAGACATAGGAGCCTTAGCAGTTAAGGTCTTGTTTCTGCAATCAGGCCTGGGATCAAATCTGGCTGAGACATTTCCCAGCTGTGCAACCTTGGGCAAATTACCTAGACTTTCTGTGTCTCGGTTTCCTTATCTATAAAATGAGGGTAATAAGAGCATATATACCTCACAGAGTTTTGTAAGAATTAAATGAGATAATGCATATAAGGCACTTAGTATAGTTCCCAGCTCAATAAATACTTCCCTTTCTCATTATCATCAGTTACTGTGCTCAAAAAGTTCACAGACTAGTGAGAAAAACTGACATGAAAACATACTGTAGCAACTCTAAGTGAAAACAGAGTTGTATGTAGGGCTCGATGGGACACTTAAATGATACAGCAGGAACTACAGGGTGCCGGGAAAAGCTTCCTGGGGTTCGTGAGGCTGGAACAGGGGTTCGTGAGGCTGGAACCGTCATCAGGAGCAGATCCTGGGGCCTTGAAGGCCATGAAACAAATCTGGTGCAGGGGAGGTGGGGTCAGGAAAGCAGAAGAATGTGCAGCGGTGTGCTAGAGCCAGCTCAGACAAGCTTCTGCTCCTCTTTTCTCAACTTCATAGTTAGTGTCTTCATGTTAGTAGCTTGAAGTTAGCCATAGTGGGAGGATTTACACCATGAAAACTGGGAAGCACTACAAGTTGGGAAATTTTTTTCCCCAAGGAATTGGTCATTAAACATTTACCAGCACACCACTGGATATGAGAAGTATTTGAGAGGAAATCCCCACTGGACTTTGTGACTGATTAGAAGGAATCTAGGCTATTCTCTGTCTTTGTTTTAGTGGCCGAGTGTGAGGTCTTGAGATAGGAAATAAGAGGGAATTGGGTGAGGAGCCTGAGAAGGAGCTGAGAGAGCTCATTTGCTGGGGGTCATGTCGTGTCAATTCTTTTTGTGCTCTCTTGGTGACAGAGGTGAGCACAGAGCACTGCCCCCAGGCAAAACCCTGCCTGCTGACCTGGAATTCTGGAGTCTCTCAGTCCTCCTTGTACAGGTTGTCCTACATTGATCCAGGAAGAATTTAATCAGTTCTTTCAAGCAGACTTAACATGATCCATTGTTGGAAATAGTGACCAAATGCAAAGGCTATCTCTGGACTTTAAGGTGATATGAATCATCTGAAACCCATGCGCCCGATAATCGAAAGATAAAATGAAGATTAACCTTTATTTGACTCGAGTAAATAAGTAGTTCAAGCATGTTGTGTAACAGAATGGCAACAGCCACATGGGTTTTCTTTAACTGTCACAGATGCAAAATTCTAGAAAGGAGTGCTAAAAACCTGGCTGCCGGACTCCACAGACAGAGGAAAACATCGAGCAGCCTGCATGTGCCCACCAAGAACTGGCCGTGTGGTGGACTTCATTTCCTGTTCAGCTGCCTGACTGGCAGATTAGGACGCATTCCATGGAAAAGTGAAAAGTGTATCTTCAGCTAGACACTTACCAAAATTGTTAATGCAGTCGTTCAACATTCAACAGATATTCTGATCAAGGGTGTGTGCTGGGAACTGGGGATACAAGAGTGAGCAACATTCAATCTTGCCCTCAAGGTGAGGGAGGGGGCACAGAAGGAAAATAGGCAGTATCGACACACTGTGATAAATCAAGGAGGGTTCCAATCCTATTAGGGGGACAAGCAGTCAAGGATGGGTGTATTTGTAGCTAAGATGGAGAAAGGTAGAGAAAATTACATTAGAATTAGGTGAACTTATTCCGGGGAGAACAATTGTACCCTAAAATGTTAACCTGGGGAAAATCCTAAAATTCATATAAAATGACTTTGCTCTTATCCCTCTCAATAATGTTATTTGCGGTTTGAGTAAGTATAGAGAAAGCAAACTGGCCAAGTATGCAGATGGCCTGAAGGAGGTGGGCAAAGCACAATATAGTATGAAAGAGTCAGGTCTCATCTGGGCCGACTGGATTGATGGCTGACTGACAAGATGACATTTTGTAGGTTAAGCATTTAGCTTTACACTGACCTTTTAAATTATGTAGGTATGAAATAGGAAAACTTGGCTTATCAGTGAATAGATGATAAAGACATAGGTCTTTTAGTTGCATCATTATGAGGAAGTATTGGAAAGAAAAGAAACGAATGCAGAGTTACAATAATAAAATCATTGAGAACAGAACTAGGATGCTGAGGTTCCCTGTTTCTCTACACACAGGTCCAATCTTGACGACATGGCCCCATACCTTAAGAGGAATGTTGGCAAATAGTAGGGTGCCTGGAGGAGAGCCAAGAGGATGCGAAAGAATTACAAGTCAACGTGAGAGACGGTCAATGGAGAATTATAATAATAATAATACTTGCTAAATGTGTTAAGCCCTTTTAATGTACTAATATTGTGGTAAGAATTTTACAGTTACTTTCTCCTTTAATTCTCACGATAATTCTATTCTATCAGATAGGAACTATTACATTTTTCAGAAGAGCAAATAACTTGCTCAAGTTGCAGTGACACAATTGTTATTGCAGAGGCTCAGGTGTTTTCTACTATAACATAATGTATTTGCTTCTGAACAATCTTCCTGCAAATCATGCAAAGTAATGAAGGAAAGTAGGGTAGGGGGCAAACTACCTAAAAAATAAAAAAAACCAATAACATTCCTAACAAAAAATGTAAAGGATACATCAAATTAGGATTAATATTATTAGGTATTTCAGAAATTAAAGGAATTTTCTCTTTACGAAAAGGATGTGAGAAGGGGTTGCAAAGTGGAGTCACTGCTGCCGAATTATGAAGAAGAGAGAGAGAAGGAAATTGAGATTGTGATAACTGGTTTAAATCAATTGCATGAGAGCTGTCCTTCCTGAGCTCAAGGACTCTCCCCACCTCTCTGAACACGTTAAGTCCATCTTCTCCTCAAAGACACAAACTAATGTTAATAAATACAGGAGAAAAATAAAACTCCAGAAGAGAAATAAAACACAAACTCACATTAACCATAGAAGATAAATTTGGGAAACAGAAGCTGACCAAAAAAAAACAAAAACAAAAACATTTTAATGGTGTAAGAACACATGAAGAAATCTTATTGATTTTATGTCCAAGATCTTAAAGAATTATCATTCTGGTTTTGTCTGTTGGAAAGTCTAATCTTGCTAAAGGCCAAAAAGGAGGAGGAAGAGGAAGAATGTCCCAAAGGAAGGATGGTCGAAGGAGGGGTACTCACCGGCAAGCTGTACAGGTGGTTGGGCTCATCCAGAATGTGCGGTGCTGAATGTTAAATCAAGGCCCCCAAGGGAGGACCATGAATGGCACGAATTCAGGAAAATGTGACAAGGAAGCCCACCCTATGGCTTTCAGGGGTGCCTGTCAGGCCTCAGCAATGCTTTCCTGTCCTGTCAAGCCAGGCAGATGGGGAGAGGACAGCCCAGCAGAGCACCGGCTGAGGGCTGAATCTCATGTCCTCTCCTCTTAGATTAGAGAAATAAAAGAGGGAAATCCAGAAGTCTTGGAATCGTGGAAAAAGATCAGGCTTGGTGTTTTATATTTACTGATTTGAAAATTTTGAGTTCCTGCTATGTGCCAGTTTCTAGATGCTGAGGCTGAAGCAATGAATGAGACATAGTTCCTTCCTTCCAGTTGTTCATAAGAGACAGACACAGAAGGCAGTACACACTATGAAGGGTGAAATGCAAAGTACTGTGGAAAACACGGGAGCCGGGAGGGAATAATGCCAAAGCCGAGAACTTAAGGGTAATCAGCAGTTAACCAGGTAAACAAGGGAGGGCAGAGTGTTCCAGAAGGAGGGAGCCCCATGGAGCCCCTGGAGGCGGGAAAGCATGAGAATTTGGGAAACTGCAGGACGGGCAGACCTGGGTTAAATTCCAGTTCTCCTGAACCTCTCTGGGCCTGTTTCCTTTTCTGGAAAAGGTAGATGGGTTTTACCACCTTAGAGCATTGCTTGCAGACTAAATGTGGTAAAATATATAATCCCACTACTGACAGATTCTCTCCTTGACCAAATTGTACTCAGACTCCCCTGAACTTTTCAATGAGGTCTACTTCCATGTTTCTCTCAGCATTTTTAAATTCTAGCAAGAATCCTGATAAATCAGTTTAACTAGCATCTTCCATCCTCCGCATCTGATCACCCTTGTTCTCTAAATCGGGTTCCTCATCCTCCACTATACCCCAGATGATGTCTGATCGATCACCCTAGCCTGCGTTCAGTAAGAATCTCGTTAGGTCAGTTCCTCCAGAATCCCCCTTACCCTGCTCCTTGGCTAAAAATTTCCGCTTGCCCATGCTGTATTCAAAATTGAATCTAATCTCTCTCCCTCATTGCAAAATTCCATCAATAGGTCATTATACCCATTGTGACGGTCTCTTTTTTTTTTCTTTTTAATGAAGTCCTCCTTGCATGCTCTAATGGTGTCACAGAATTTTTTTCTTTAATACTAAGTTCTTGGCTCATACTAAATGTTCATTCCTTTCTTATTCTTTCCCTACTCCTCACTTCCACCCCCAAACACGGGACTCAGAACAATAAACCAATTGCTAAACTTGGGCAATTTGATCAGTTTCATCAAAGCAGGGGTTTAAGTGAAGGCCAAAAAGATAGGAATTGCTGGCTCTGTTCTGAAGAGGGGGGCGAGTTGGGTAGCCATGGGCCAGTTCGTGGGAGATTACATGGTAACTAGAGTCAAGTGAGGGAGAGGAGGATAAAAGGGAGGCGTTTTTTCCAAAGACCCATCATGTTTACTTAAGTATTTTTCTGACATCTAGCCCTAGATATGGAAACCAATAAGCCAAGTCTTTGCCCACTTTTAACTTTGGGAAGGCAAAATGTGAGTCGATGGAAAGAGCATTGGACTTGGAATGAGAAGACAAAGGTTTTGCCAGCAGCCCTGGCACTTACCAGTGTGATTTTAGACATATCTGTCCACTTCTTTAATGATCCATTTCTTTTTATTTGTAAAATGCCTTCTTCTCAGGGTCCTGTGAGGACCAATGAGGTGATGGAAATGCAAGAGTTTGTAAAACATCAAACTCTGTAAACATGCATAATACAAATGAAAGAGCAAAAAGGAAAATTTTAAGCTAGATTAGGAATAAACTAACAAAATAAGAAAATGTAAAAATTGGCGGGTATGTATAGATTTTTGTTTTTTTCCCCCAACATTTCCATAAATATCCAGGAAAGGGAAGACCATGTCCTAAGCATGGTTCACAGCCCTGAAGTTCTCACAACTGTGCAAGGTCAATTCACATTTTCACACAGATGCCTGTTTCAGAGATGTGTGAATAATAGCTTTTAAAGTGCCCCTCCTCTGATCAATTGGAATTAGCCTAGTTATGCTAACAGCCAGATCTTACTCTTATATTCACACACAAAATTGTCCCAAAGGCCATTTACTCTCAGCACAAGTGCCCTGACTAGCTGTTTCCTTGTAGAATTTATAAGAAATAATTTGCAGGTGTCCTTTCTGCCTCTTCCTGTATATAAAACATCTTATGTGACTTAAGAGATTTGTTTCAAAGCAACAATCTTCCTTAATCCAATGAGGAAAAAAAAAAAAGGATCATTGTCTCCACTCTGCATGGATAGAATCCCACTGCACATGCAGAATGCATATGGGGACAAGCGGAGTAAAATTCTGATCAAGATACTCTAATTCACTTTTGTACTGTTTTAATATGCACAAATGGAGAAATAGCTATGCAAATTTAAAGATTGTTTCCATACCTGCTTTTATGACTTTTAAAAATATAAGCTGTGCTGGAGTATTTTATAGGAGGTTAAATAGTAACATATTCTTTCAATTCTTTTTTGAGTCCCAACTATTACTTACTGATTATCCATGGACAAAAACAACAGAAGTAATTAAAAGCTTCTATACCTTTCAAAGAAATGAAAAATTTAGTCTGGTTGTGTTCCTCAAAGTCAGCTCCCCCATGGTTGAATGACCTATTTGAGGTCAGTGGTTAACAAGGTCAGCAGATAACATTTTCATATATATTTTACACCACTCCAGCCCTTCTGGAAAGATCATTGACAGATCAAAGGACAAGTTCTCTTACAGTTTGTGTCACAGAACATAAGTAAAACGAAACAAGTTCTCTCCTTAAACTAATTTGCAGTCTCCCAACTTCAGAACTTCTTACAGATTTACTGTGAAATTAGCACAAAATGCTTAAGACTATTCAAAAACAGGACAATAATAACAAAGTTTGCCTTTCAGCTTTGATTCCCTCCCCAAACAAGGAATGCCACTAAACCTTGGAAACATGGTATTAAGTTTGACTGTTCTGTCTTTTCTGAAAAATGTTGATTTCAGGAGCAACATGGAAAAGCTGAACCTTTTGTAATAAGAGGAAATACTCAGTACTTTGTCCTTTGTTGCTTGGCAACTAAAGGCTATAAATGGATTTTATGATTATAAAGGCTCTGGAATTAATATGAACATGTAAAAGTTGTAATAACTCCCTGGAGACAGGACTGTTTCTTTGAAAAATAAAAATAGATGTGTTTTTTTTTTTTGAAAAATAAATACACACACATACATACCTTGCACACATTCTTGTTTCAGAATAAACAAAGCAAGCAATTTGTTTCCTTCGCACTTGCAAATGTTATAATAAAGGTTAATCACTATCATTTATTTCATCATTTCAACATTTTATCATTAATCCTCACAACCCTAAGAGGTAGGTGTTATTTCTCCATTTTACAGATGGAGAAAACCAAAACTTTAAAATGTTAAGTAATTGGCCCAAGCACACAAAACCAAGAAGCAGAGGAATTAGGATTCAACCGCAGGTCTGCCTGAACCAAGGCCTACACCATCAAACACACACCAAAGAGATTCCTAGGAAGCGTATTTCTCGGCTGCTAATATTTGAGGCTATTGATCACTTTAACTCTATGGGAGTGACGCTGTTTCCAACTATCAAGTCATATGATGTTCTCCTTAGAACACATTACTTCTCATTACTATACATGACAATTGTTATATTGCTAATCAACTATCAGGATATCATCGTGCTGGATCCAAAAAGGACAAGATCGAGAGTTAATATCTTCTGAACACGTGTGGCAGAAAATATTAACTCTCAATCTTGTCCTTCTCAGCTGCCTAAATTCCCTCTACAGATTTTTGTTCTGCACCAAGCAGTACTACAAGCCAGTGCTGGTGTCCTCATAGCTTTCCATTCTTATTTGTAGTCTTATCTTTCGAATTTCTGTAGCTGCCTGCTCCACAAACATAAACCATCATCATGTTACCACTAACATCTCATCTTATGGTGCCAGAGCTAAGCTTTGCCAAAAAAATGCCAGATGATACTATAGTACCAAGTTCTCGCACTCCAGAATAATTTTATTTACAGAATGGAATTACATGCAAATTGTCACACACTCACCAAAAAAGCCCTGGTTATTTTCACAGGAGCCATAAGTTCTACAGCTAACTCTACAGATGTTCCCTTGCAAACCTATTTAGAAGACACTGCACAGTGGCTACAAGCATAGGCCTTCAGAAAAGAGAGACTTCTGCCCAGCTCCGAGTTCTGAAACATAATAGCTGTGTTGTCTTCAGTGAGGTACAAACCTTCTCTGAATTTCTATTTCCTTATCTCTAAAATGGTGATAACATTATCTGCCCATTCATTTTGTTGTGCAAATTAAGAACTAAAACAGCTAAAAGTCTTAGTACAACATCTAGCATAAAGTTAAACCCTCACTAAATGTTAGTGGTTTTCGTACTGATCACAGGCTGCTTCAGGGAGCTCCTTTAAAAGAACGAACATTTTCCTTAATTATAAAATACTGATAATACTATTTCATTTGGGCAATAACTGTATGTCAGGCACTTTGCGAAGTACTTCACATAAACCATCTTGCTTGATTCTCGCTCTTGTCCTATGAAGTATACCCACCTCATTTGAGAGATGAAGAAACAGTCTCAGAGAGGCAACATAGCATCTTAAGTCTACAATAGAGGTGGAATTTGAACCCGCAGTAATCTAGATACAAAGCTTATGCTCTAACTATTATGTCAGGCATCACCAGTGCAGGTTGGAGGTGGGAGCTCAGGGTTAAGCTGTGTGATGGTGCTCAATTTCCAGAGTTGATGCGGGTGGCCTATGAAATGCAGCTTTGGCCGGAAAAGATGCTATAATCAGACAATCCCCGTGATCATTCCTACAACCCCGAACCCACCTCCTTAACTAGTGTCCTCCTGGTGCCTGGACCTCTACTTTTTCTCAGGACTAGAGCTTCCACTCCTCTGTGCATTGTGGAGTCTTCCAGAAACCTAGTTCTAACTCCAAAGCTGAAAAGACGACAACGTCAATAACACCAGAGGAGGTGGTGGGGCCTCCTCTCAGGAGAGGGTCCATCAATGTGATTTTGCTCCTGTCAGGGTGATTTTGCTCCAGGATTCCCTAGAGATAGTGATAACCCTGGCAGGCCTCGAGGGCAGGCTGTGTGTAGGTGATAGAGGTTAGCTCTGACCTAGTCACGGCACATTTTAAATTCTGATGAAATCGGCTTTACTTTGGAGATCCCAGCATGAAGGAGAAAAGGGGTTTCTTCCCGGTGGCGCCAAGCACACACCTCTGTGTTTTAGATGCTTCATTTCATAACAACACGGTTTCTAGCCACCTGCCAACATCAGAAAGAAATGTTCAGATAATCCTAAATCGCTTGCATGATCTGGCTGGTTCTTTTTGCCTTGGCATGTTCTTCCCAGTCTCCTGGAAAGTCTATGCTGTGTCCACACAGAAACAGAGGCTGCCTCACTAACATACAAGGAGCTCCTGCCTCTGTGGGGTAATTTAAGAGACACTGGGATACAACGTGACATCTAAAACTCCACCATCAGGAATCAGCTGAACCTACCCCTAGAGAAAGTAAACTTTTTGACTCATTTGATCAAAACAGCTTCATATTCTATGAAAGGGCATTGAACACAAGACTCTATAGGTGGCATCAGATCATTTGCCACTTGTACCTTCCACGAAAGCTCAGATATTACTGGGACAGAAGAAACAGGGCATAAGGGTGCTGGTTGTTTGAGAGGATGAGAAAATGGTGGCCCCAAAGTGAAAGAAAGACAAAGAATTGAGAGACTGGCCTGAGACCAAAGATACCCTTTATCCGCAGGGAGGGCTTGCCCATGGCCAGCCCTGAACAGCTTCTGCCCTCTACACTGCATTCCCTTGGGCAGAGCCTCTGATAACTCTCACATGAATTCAGAAACATTACCCAAGCGGAGTTGGTTTCACTTTTGGAGAAATAATATACAGGGACCACTTAAGACATTTACTATTTTATCTCTGGTAACAATGGAATCCGGGGCTTCCCACCAACTGGCAATACTTTGTCTCAACTGCCTCTGTTCTACTCACTGGACCTTTCTACTCCTGGGCAAATTTTCCTTCTTCCTATATTTGAACTTGCTGGGTTCTCTGAAGCCACAGCTCAATAAACTGTTCATTGCATAGAATAGTCTTTTGCACAGTTCTTTCATTCCCTTATTCTATAAATACTACTGAGAGTCTGCTGTATGCTAACACCATACAGGCGCTTTTCCAAGCTACATCTCTTTTCCATTCAACAATTCCGCTTACCCTCCCTTGAAGCCTTTCTAGATTCATCCCATCTGGGTCAAGAAAGTGGCGCCTCAATCACTGCTTTTCTGTTCTAGAGCCTTCAGCATTTCCTCCATTTTCCTAATTACTTAGTACCTCTACGAAATTCCGTACAGCTTGTAGCCAGCAGATGTTTTTGTCTACCCTGCGTGTCTATCACCCTTTTTAAATAATAGCTACCTAGAAATTGAAACCTAGCAGAGAGATAGGGGCAGAAAATGTTTAAAAATGTCTGAAGCTTGTTTGACAGCAGCTTTCTCATGATCTATTCTTAGCATGTAGTTTTCCCCACTCCACTCAGTCAGGGCAGGAATCTCTCCTTCTGCTATCATGACCAGCCGATAGCATCTGAGAACTTACTTCAGGACGTTACAAAGAGGATGAGCTAAATAGCTTCTCGCCAACTCAGAAAATTTCCTCTTTAAAGATTAACTAGAATGAATAAAAATTCTCATGGTCAAATCAGTTTTTATAAACTATTCTAAAAAGCTTGTGAATGAAAGATGAGTCCTCTGATATCGAAGTAATCCAAAGAAATACCCACAAGAAAGCAAATTAAAAATGTAAGTTCACGGCTTTCAAAAACAAAATAAGTAGACTGAGAAATGAGATCTGCTATACTTCATTTTCTTGTTCCTTTTCACTCAGAGGGTTGTTATAAAAAGTAAATAAAATAATGAATGTAAAGTGAAGGCCATAGTGTTTGACACATGATAAGTGCCCAATAAATGTTATTAATGGGGTTCAAACTGAAGGTGAAATTGATAGTCTACAGGTTAGCTAACTAAAAACTTTGAGACTGTTAAAGGATATATATTTTTAAAGATAAAGTTATGACTAGTACAAATACAAGATGAACATATGTCAAATATTTTATTAATCAATGAAGGAAACACAAAGATGTTATGACTTGTCCTAGGAGAATTCAGACAATAGATCTATCTACCTATCTATATCTATATATACATATAATTCAAACAGCAGATCTATATCTAGATCTAATATCTAGATAGATATATCTACAGATAGATATAGATATATAAAGATAAAATAGATAAATAGATAGATAAGTAGATGATAAGTAGATAGATAGAAAGATATAGACAGATAGATACAGATAGAGATTTAGATCTGAATATGCCATGGAATAAATTTACAAATAAATGCAAAACTTGCCTTTATAGGAACTATTGATCCCCTAATTACATAATTCATTTGCATATTGATAAACAAAAATCATTTACATTGATATTTGTTATCTATAATTTATAGTTTTAAAACAGCTCTAAAATGTTCAAGGGTCTACTGTATACTGTATATATAGATATATATACATATATCCAATTATATATACTAATCTGTAGTCCACTTTCCATTTTTATATCATAAACATTTTTCTTTATCATCATTTTAATAGTTACAAAATATTCCATTACATGGAAAACCATAATTATTTAATGAATCCAATACTATTAGAAACTTAAGTTGTAACCGGTTTTTAGTTATTATAAGTAAAATAATGTGCCTCTCATCTGACAACCTTTCTCTCGCAGTGATATCAGTTTTGTTGAAAAAGCCAAACATTCACATGGTATTTGAAATTTCAGAGCATGTTGGGATCCCAGGGGTACCTGATCTGCCTCTTCTGCTTTAGTGAATGGGCCTATATATTGCATCAGTGGCAAAAAAGAGATTTGAATTAGAATTAGAATTGCCAACTACCTGGAACCACTCGTTATTCTTGTCATTTCCCCGAGACACACCATAAAGATTTAGGCTTATTCGAAAATTTAATAACTAAGATCTCAATGGCTTTGACATTCAAGGCCATTTAATTCAAGATGGTATTGATAGTCCAGATACATCTTAATACAAAAGTGTTCATAAGGAAAAATATATTATTCAGGGCTTAGTTTCTTTGAATGAAGAGTCTAAGGAAAGAAAGAAAAATAGCTTTGCTAAAACTTTTCTTGATTTTTCAGCTCTCGATTCATTATATGAGATTACATTTAATTAGAAACACATATTAACAGGAGCAAACATGCAACGATTGGCTCTCCTCATTAGAAAAGCATATCTAGTTTTGCTGTCCTCAGTCTAAGGAATATTTGAAAAAGGAAATCATTATACTCTTAAAGAAAAAGCTTCAAAGCCCTACAGGCTACCATTTAAAAGAGGTGGTTGTTGGACTTGGCACACAGTAAGTGATCAATATTTGCTGAATAGTGGAGGTAATAAAAAACTGACAAGTAGTTGTGTGATTTTCAGGTATGTGTGGGGGAGGATCACTTAAGCTAGTGCCTCCATTTTTATTTCTAAAGTCTACTATTTTTTCCATCTACTCGTTCAAAGATAATGTAAGAAAAACACTGACCATTTTATTCTATTTCCATGGAGAAATGACTTCCTCCTCATGAAAAAGGCTTCATGTATTAACTGAATTTGGTTTGGGCTAAGAGAGATACTATTATGACAATCAGATATTGTAACGACTGTGGACTTGTGGAAACTATATCCCCAGAAACTTCTGAAAATAGTACAAAAAAAGGACAATATAGGATTCTAGGTATAACAGTACTTCCAAAAAATAAAAGGTAGACCAGATGAACTTTTTAGGTTTTCTCCAGCTTTAAAAAGAATTTAAATAGATCTTTGAGTTTAAAAAACAAATTTGTGGTTTCTTTAAAATAAAACAGATGTAACTGTAGCTTAAGGCTTGTTATCTAACGCTGGAATGAAAGCTACATAGGATGTAAAGTCAGGCAATAACAATCAAGCAATATTAGTGTGCCTATTGTGTGTCAAGCATGACCCAGGTGGACACACTGACTTGGCCACTGTCAGAGACAGAACACTCAGTGGGATGGATCACAGACAGGGCTGAGATAACATTAAATTCTCTGGTTTTATCTTCCTTCTTGCCACCCTGGCAAAGTCTAAGCCACTACCAAGAAGCTACCGTATTGTGTTGATTTCTTCTGAAAGTGACCTAGAATCTCACTATTTCTTTGGTATGACTACTCTTTCGTGTTAGTCACTGTTGGGCCTTGAGTCAAGTCTATTAAACCTTTAAACATCTAGTATTCATCAGCTGCTTTACAAATCACATTCCAGAAGTACTTTCTCAATATGCTGCTAACTGCCCTCATAATTCTGTGAATGAGCAGGTCTGCTCTCAGTTCTTCTCATACTCCCTCCTGGAACATACCTTAAAACGCATAAAAGCTATGCCATAATTCCCCTCACATGGAAGTCTGAGCATGACTAACTGATAAGAAACTAAAGCCGCACTGATGTGGAGTCTCCCAATAGCACACCTAAAAGGTGCCAGAAAACAGCAAGTCCCTGCTGACATTTTCAACAGACCCACCATTAGAATATCAACCCAACTAAATATGAGCTGTATTGCCATTTTAGGTTTTTAGTATATCTCTCCTTTGGAGAAAAAGATATTTAACTTCAAAAACAAATCATTATTCAGTTACACATTTTTAAAGCATTGTGAAAAAACCAAGATGGGAATGGTGGAAGAGGTGTCCTTTTGCTCTTTTAAGCTGTTTTAATTATGCTAAGAGAAAAACAGTCTTAAGTAAAATCTTACACTTTTCTTGTACTGTATTCAATAATTTTAGAGATAAGCTGAATTCATAAGTTTTGAAACATGGAGGATTAAAAGGAATAAGGTCGAGCACTGGACAAGGACAAATACTACTAACAGCTATGCTGACCTCTTGATTCTTTTAATCAAGCTATAAGGTAGAAATCCTGTATTTTTTTTTTTTTAATCACTACCTATACCATTGATTTTTGCTACAAATGCAGCAAATAAACCTCCACTTCAATTTCAGGACAATTTGCTGCAATTACTTCAATGCAGCAAATAAACCTCCACTTCAATTTCAATACAATAGCATTTCTTCCAAGGCCAAGTTTAAGTAAATTCTGAAAAGGCGAAACAGTGATAGTGAGCAGTGCTTTTTCCCAGAAGCAGGAACTTCGTGTTGGACACTGGCCTCTTACCTTCGAAGAACTGCTGCAGGCCCTCCTTTTCACCAACTACATCCATGGGGCTGCGGTCTTGAAATCTTTCCTCACAGAACAGAGTAATCAGATGGCAGGAAGCAAGTGCTGTCCTCTTGACTCGAAGTCTATGAATGCTCTTGAAAAATCATTTTCTTTTTGCTGGAATGAAGCATATCTTCAGCCATCGAATTGTGCCCAGAAAGACGGTTACATTCTCAGAATGATTATAAAACCAGAGGGATGTGTGACCATGCAGAAAAAAATATTTATGAAGAGGAAAGTGGTAGCAAATCCATCTATCTGACTGTAGGGAATGTTCCTACTCTGCCTTTTGTCTTTGTTTTAAGAACCTTTGTCCTTAGCGACACATGTAATTACATAAATGGGCAATAAATATATAGTCTTATCTCTTATTTGTCCTTTTACACCAATATATTTATATCTCCCTTTCTGTCAAACAGATCGATTTAACTACAACCAAGCAAAGATAGTTGGTTTTTTTTTCACCCAAAGAGAGGGAGCAAATCAACATAATTACTTTGATAGATACCTAGAATAGCAGATAATTTAAACAGACCTGTGATAATGAAAAGTTAGGATTTGTTAAATATTTTCAAATTTACTCACAGTGAAAACCGATATTCCTTGATACATATATAGTCTATTTCCTTCAGAGTTTATTTTCTTTGAAAAGTATAAACCATAAAGTATAAGAAGTCCCTCTAATGATCAGTAAAACTGCATTTCTGATTTAATAACTCTTACAACTGAGTTTATGGTTCATTACTAGCTGGTTTCACTCCTAAATGTAAAGCCATACTCAAATAAATGTTTTGTTTTCACTGCTTGGCTGTTAAGTTACTTAACAATAGCCTAAGAAGAATATGATTAGGACATTAAATCAGTTCTTTCAGCCCCTTACTTTTCTTTTTCCCCAACTTTTTTATTTTGAAAAAGTTTTAAGCAATAGAAAAACCGAAAGGATAGTACAATGAAATACCTATATGCTCTTCATCTAAATTTACCAATTACTAATATTTTCCTATTTTTGCTTTTTCTTTCTTGATATATAAATATACTTTTTTGGCTGAGCCATTTGAAAATAAGTTGCTCATATCTTGACATTCACTCAGAAATAATTCTGTGTATGTCTCCTAAAAGATAAGGACATCCTCTCATGTAATCGCAATATTACTATACCCAAGAAATGAAACATTAATTTAATATTAATAGTTCATATATAATTTCTACAACTATCCCCAAAATATCTTTTATAATTTTTTGTTTTCTGATCAAGGATTTAATGAATGTTCTGCATTGCTTTTGGTTATCTCTTTTTGAAAATATAGAACACTTTTCTTGTCATTTTGCTTGGTTGGCTTTTTATAACATTGACGCTTTTTCACAGTCCAGGCTCATTGTCTTATAGAATGTCCCACATTCTGAATTTATCTGACTGTTTCATTATTGTTAGAATTAGTATAGGTAATGTGGTATATTTCCTAATAAGTATTTTTAAACTCCACACATATAAACTGTTCCTTGAAAATGAGCAAACTAATCTTATGTTGGAGGTTGGGTGGGGGGGGAGGTAGCGGATAAGAGGCTTAGAATTCTATTTTGAAGGTTACATTGAGCCCCAGATATCTAAGGACTGGTCATCAAGTTGTTCAAAGAAAATGAATTTTCTATTTGTTTTGATTCAACTTGTGCTCAACTCTCTGCTGGGTGCAGGAAATAAAAAGATGAAAAAATAATGGTCCCTGCCCTCCACAGGCTAAAATCTAGGGCATGAGAAAAACACAAGTGACTATAGCTCAAGGCTGACTTTGATAAGAGCTGGGGAAAACATTCAGGAGAACAGAGAAGGGAAAGGTGAATTTAATCTGGGAGGACCTGGAAAGGTGTCACAGAGAGCTGGAATTTGAGGAAGCAAACAATGGCTATGTCTTTAAAAACCTGAGTAATGGCTTGGAGGTGAGAGAGCTCAGGTGCAGAGACTCGTGTGACAGTGTGTTGAGTGAGAGATAAGATGGGAAATAGTCTGAAGAAGAATTTTGGCAGATTTTGAATGTTAGGCTAAATCTGAATTTGATTCTATGTGTATTTATTCTAAGTATACCTATTGACGACTTCTTTTTGGGTAGTTGTGGTGCATGGTATAATTAAATCTAACTCAAAAAGATAGCTGTGTTCGAATGCATTGGTTAGGGCAATAAGTAAAGTTAGACCAGTCAAGAAGCTACTGCAAGAATCCAGATAGGTAGTAATAAAGCCTGATGATGATATAGGACTGGCTACTGATTGGATATGGGGAGCAAGGAAGAAGTCAAATGTGATTTTTAAAAGGATTTGTATGCCTTAGCTGCAATATGAATTAATATGCCTAAAACATGCAGCCTATGGCTAAATCCAGACTCCGAGAGAAGCTCCCGGCCAAGTTTTCTGGAGGCCGATGGAATTAAGTCATCACACTATATCCACTGCCAAATGATGATTCGGGATCCTATCCAACAGTTACCCAGACACTTCATATTCTCAGCAGCAGAGTAATGAGTTGATAGGAAACAGTACAGAGAAAGAAATTAGATTCCAATAAATGGACTGAGAAGCAAAGGTTAAAATTGGAGTCCCAAGTTCAAATACTTATAGGGCCAGGAAGATAAGTGAATAAAATGAGTCAAGATAAGAAAAATCAACCAATATGCAAGCATGTTGATAACTGACAACTGACCCTTAGTCTTGGTGTCAGGCAGACAGTCAGAGGTGGTGGGGCACAGAGCAAACCAAAGAGTACGTGTCCAGGTAAAGGGTGGAGCCGCCCAACAGAGAGTCACTCAGCTTCCTCCAAGAATGTGGGCTCAGTGTTGTCACAATGGCCAATATTTATTCATTCATTCATTCATTCATTCATTCATTTATTTATTTATTTATCTTTCCTTAAAATGGCCCATTTTAAAAGAGAAGCTGGAAATGCAGATTTTAATTTTAAATCTCATCTTTAAATGTTACAACTAATTTGCTTTAAAAAAAATCAACAAACAGAAAAATAAACCAAAACTCGTCAAGGACAAATAGTGCACATGTGAAACCATAATTCTGCCTACAGGCTTTCAGGTTGTAACGCCTGGATTAGAGGCTAGATTATAACAACCAATAGTATTTGAGGAAAGTAAAGAGTGTTTAAAAGAAAGTTGTTGGAAGGCAGGGAAAATAGATCTATATTAATTAATGAGTCCAGAGCACAGAGCTGAGGGTACAATCCAGCTGGTGGCATCTTGGATTTAAGTGGACGTTTCTCCCTCTCAGACAAAACAAATACTGTCCATATTTCCTTGATTGTGGTCGTTACATCTCTGACATTATCTAATTCTAATGAACATCCCCATTTTGCAGATTCAGTGGAGATTCATTCTCTTGAATAGTAATCTAAGGTAGCTGTGGTTTAAATTCATTTTGGTATTGATGTCTCCTGGAGAGCTCCAGTAAATAGATAAAGCTGAGTCACTGTGGTTAAATCTGAGGATGTGGTAAACTTGGAGATGTCTTAATGGGAACCTTGTCTCTGTGGAGACTGTCCCTGTGACCTATAGCTCCAGAATTCTAGATTTCCTACCACAATCCGTATGTGGATTTGTACTTCCTCGAGTGCTGCCTTTAGGAAGGGTTCCTATTCTCCATACTTCAGCAAGTTTGCTCCTCCTCTGTGGCTTTTTTTTTTTTTTCAAAACTGCCTTTTATTGTTATTTCTCTATTAACAACTACCACTATGAAAATTTGATGATTTCCTGTTGAGTTTGGATTTTTTTTTTCCAAGTGCAATGGGAAGCCACTAAAAGACTTTAGGCAGGTAAGTAACACTGTCTAATTTATGGTTTAAAAAGACCACTTTGGCTGCTGTGTCAGTGATTGTAGAAGGGCAGGAGCAAGGACAAGAGATTATTGCAGAAGCCTTGGTGAAAGATGATGCTGGCCTGGACCAAACGGTAGGAGTAGACACAGAGAGAAGTGAACAAAATCTAGATATGTATTAGAGAGAGTTGACGGGACTTGCTGATGGATTGGATTGGTGCTGGTGGTGACAGAAACGGAGGAATCAAGAATAAGCCCTAGGTTGTTGCTTAAGCAACTGGCAAGTATTCAACCACGTTAGATTTGAGACACCCATTAGAAATCCAAGTGTTGGGGCTGTGTAGGCAAATAGATACAAAAGTCAGCAGCTAGAGAAAAGATATTGTCAGGGTTAGAGATGGAGAGTTAGGAGCAATTGGCATACAGTTTTAAAACCAAGGGCCTAGATGGGTTGCTCTAAAGTCTTTTTGACATCAGGGACCAGTGCTCCTATGAGACTAAGACTTGGTGATCTCACCTCCTGCTGTGCGGCCCAGTTCCTAACAGGCCACGGACCAGTACCGGTCTGCGGCCCGGGGGTTGGGGATCCCTGCTCTAAAGAATATTTAGATAAAGAGAAGGGGGACCCAGGGCAAAGCTCTGGGGATTCAAGTATTTAAAAACTGAGCTAATAAAGAGCCAGCTAGAGTAGTGACCAGACCCGTCACAGAATACTCCAGATTCCCAACCGTGGCTTACAAAGACCTACATAGAGTGACCCCTGCCCACCTCTGCAATGTTCTCTTGCCGCTCTTCCTACCACCAACTGTACACTAGGTCTCCTTGCTGTTTTTCAAATATGCCAAGTTCATTTCTTCCTTTGGAGATTCACACCAGCTCTAAATGCCTCCCTGCTCTCCTCCCTTTCACAAGACCGGGTCTAATGAGAGTCCAGCTTAAAAAGTCACCTCCTAAATGTGGCCTTTCTGGACGACCCAATCCGAAGTCATTCATTCCCTCTCTAGTCCATTACCCCCATTTTAAGCATCTGTAGAGCACTGATCCCACCTTTTAACATTTGTCTTTTTCCCCATTTCTCACTAGGCTGAGAGCTCCGTGAGAACTGAGATCTCGCCTATCTTGCTCACTGCTTAACTCCAACGCCCACAATAGCACCTGGCACATACGAGACCCTCAAATATTTGTGAATAAATGAGGAGCAATTCTTTCATTCTAGAAACTCTACTGCAAAAATTACAGATACTGCTGGGTCTTTGTCTACATATCAAAAACAGGGAACTTAGTTGTTTGTTGAGATGGTAATTGTACTACATTCCGAGAAAAAAAAAAAAGAACTATTTCCTAGCATAAAAGTTAAACAGATACAAATTCACACTGCTTTGAACTCTCTGTTTTAAACATTGTGTCTTACAGGGGAAAAAATGTACCTAGGGAAAAACATAACAAAGAAAACCTTTAAAAACAAAAGCTTCTGAATAAAGCAGACCTGATTTAGACTCTTTAGACGCACAAAACGAAAACACACAGGATTCACACGTTGGTGGTAGTAAGTACATAGGTAGAGGTTTCATTTAAGGACTGAGTCTCAATATTCAGAAGTCAAATCTTCTTTGTTCTCCCAGTGTAGGTACTCAGTCAAAGGCTGCAGATTGTCTTAGAGCTAGGAGAGACCACGGAGAACACCCGATTCAGCCCTTACCGAGGAAGCCAGAGAGGAATGGTGACCCAACTCCTCCATTTTGGGGCAGCCGAGCCTGGATGTAGGTTTCCTGAGCAACTCTTAATTCAGGGTTCTCTCCATTAGGTCAGGCTCTCACCTTACCTCTGAACCTATTTATAGAAGTTTATCAAAAAGCCTTTTCCCCCTTTTTAGAATTGGTAATCTGGCAATTAAATTTTGTCTGGAAATACTCTGTTGAATTTAATCAGCATGCTCATTCTCCCCTCACTTTGCTTTTCGATTCCTGCTAGCTCCTCTGTAGTCAGTGCTCTTTGCAGGCCCTTTCTCTTCCTGCCATAGTAACTCAGGACTCAGTGCCATACTCACTAACTCCAAAGTACCCGTAAAGCTCCCATCAGATCTCACTTTGAACTCCCCCAATTTATCTCCTAGCCTGACCTTATCAATGAATTTATTTATTCCATACCTACTTAACATCTCCGTATTGGTGCTTACTGGGCATCGCATACAATCTGTCAAACACTGAATTCTTGTACCTATTCCAAGCATATATAATTTGCCCTATTCCAGATTTCTCCATCTCGATAAACTGTAGCGATAGCTCAAGGCAAAAGCCTAGGATTCAGACCTGATTTCTCTTTCTTCTCTCCCAAATCCATTTCAACAGGTCCCGTCATCGCTTTTATTTTTTGTTTTGGAACACAGGTGCACATAATTAGATGAGTCAAAATCCTTGGTTCATAAAATACCACCAATGGTTGTGCATGATTCTCATTAATTTACTTGTTCATGTATCTGTTTTTAATGACAAACGAACCCATCGCCCAACCCAGGGACTAGAGAACGTTGCCAATGACTTACCTGTATATTTGCCTCCAGCTCTCTCTCCTTATCGCCCTCACATCCAGGGGTAAGCTTTTCCTGAACTTTGTATTTATCATTACTTTGTTTTTTAAAAATAGTTTTGTCTTATACGTATGTATGCCTAAATGGTTGTTCAGTTTGTTTTTGTGCTTTGAGTATTATCATACGTAGTCTTCTGAGAGTGCGTTTTCAGTCTATGTTGCGTTGCATAAAGCCAGTGTTCCTTCATTTTGCCTGCCGTGTCAGAGTCCATTATGTAAGCACTCAACACTTTACCCTTACAGATGCGCACTTGGATTTTTTCCAGAACATTCTTATATATGTATCGTGCAAGTATTTCTCTTGAATTTATGCCTAAAAGTGAAATTGCTGGGCCTTGGGTAAACAAATGTTTAACTTTCAAATGAATGGTTTTTCACAATAATATAGTAATTGACATTCCCAATCTGCAAATGAGTAATCTTATTGAAATTCTCTCAAAAACTTCACTTTGAATTTAATTATTGCTAATTGAATAAATTTAAACATGTAACCGTAGTCCTGATTTCCAATTAACAGAAATTTAAATCTCAGTGTTTATTTCCAATTCTGTGGAAAACTTGTTTCAGTCTTTTGCCCATTTTGGTTAGGTTATCAGCTTTTTTTCTTAACTTGTAGAATTTCTGTATATATCCTTGAGACTAATCTATTACCGGTTATGAGTTTTGCAAACATCTTCCCATAGTTTGTAGTTTGGCTTTAATATGTCTTTTGACAGACAGTTCTAAATTCACAAATTATAACACTTTTAATCCTTTTAGTTTCTTTTGCTTCCAGTTTAAGTTGTTAAAGTAGGATCAGGAAGATATTCACCTATGTTTTTGAAATATATTTCACCTGTGATTTCAACTATATTTTCTACATCAAAAGATCTAAAGTTTTGAGTCTTTTAAGGTGTGAGGAAAAGATCCAATTTTATATTTCCTATTTGTCAGCTCCATTTGTTTGATCATTGATCTACCATGCCTTCTCTGTCAATACAAAATTTACACGTATGAGTCTGTTTGCTCCATTGGGCATTTTACCTATTTCTGCACTCTTAAATATCTGAGCCTCATAAAAAGTCCTTCTGGTAAAGTAAGTTCTCCCTCCTTTTTCTTCAGAAATGCCCTGGTCATTCCTCAGCCTTTACTCTACCACGTAAAAATTTCAAATCGGTTTGTCAATTCCAGGAGAAATGTTGGGATTTAGTATGGAGATGCATTATATCTATTTATCAACGTGGAAAAAACTGACCTTTTTAGATATTGTTTTTCTACTCATGAACGTAAAATCACTCTAGTCCTCTTTAATGTCTTTTAGTAAAATTTTACAAATTTCTGTAGACAGATGTGGCACATCTTTGGTTAGATTACTACGCTTTAAAATTGATGTCTTTTTAAAAATTGTTTTCTAATTGTGGTTGGTGATATAAATACAATTTACAATTATATATTGATCTTATATTTAGCCACCTTGCTAAACTTTGCAATTATGTCTAATGATTTGATGGGAAATTTTTTTGGGGGGATTTTTATGTAATCACTTCATCTGCAAATAATGAGTTTTCTCCTTTCCAATAATACCACTTTTATTTTTCCTCATCTTACTGTAATGCCTAACATCTCTAGTACAATGCTGAATCAAACTGAGGATAGTGATTATCCTTTTTCTCATCGTTGAGTTTAAAGAGAATGTGTCTAATGTTTCCCCCTTAAGATGGTATTACAGGATTTTTTTTAATACATCCTTTACTAAATTGAAAAGTATCCTTCCACTTATAGATTACTAAAAGTTATCATTAATAGGTGTTTTTATCAAATGTTTCATCTCTTGATCAATTGCTTTTTCATTTTTATTCAGGAATTGTGACGATTTACAGATTTTCTAATATACCATCCTTGCATTCTAGGGTTAAATGCCACTTGGTCAGCGTGTTACATTCGGTTTACATATATATTCATGATTAAAATGGGCCTATAATTTCCCTTTATTATCCCAAACTGGTTTTACTGTCGAGGTTATACTGGTTTTGATGTAGATGTCTTATTCTCTGTAAGAATTTATATGAGAACATAACCCATTCTTTGAAGTTTGGTAAAACTATGCTTAAGTTTTCTTTGTGGTTAGATTTCTAA
>NW_011888790.1:5228208-5259436 GCF_000151845.1 Pteropus vampyrus | reverse complement strand
ATGTTACTTAACACTGCTCAGGCTTCTGGTTTCTTCTTAACCAAAATGTAACATTTTTCTAGGAATTTTTCCATTCTGCCTAGATTTTAAAACCTTTTGGTGTTATTCATATTCATGGTTAATACCTGCAGTATATGTAGTGACTACTCTTTTTTTAATCCCCAACATGGGTTATTTGTGCATTTTCTTTTACTCCATGATAAACCTGCCCGAAATTTTTACCAATTTTGTTGATCTTTTCAACTAACAGCTCTCTATTGCATTCTCATCTCCTTTATTTTGTGGTTCTTTTGTAACTTCTTTAACTGAACACTTAGCTTATTTTTAAAACATAAATTATGATTTAAGGCTACGAAATTTCCCTTGAATCATTATTTTCTCTGCATCCTATAAGTTTTGATAGTCATTATTAGTCAGCATTTAGTATTTTTTATTTCTATTGTTTTCATAATTTATTATTTCTATTTTCTTATTAAGTTTTCTTGGTGAACTCAATTGTTAGCATTGTGTAGTACCCATCTCTATCCTCAATGTTTTTTCTTACTATCTTGTCTGACATTAGTATAACCACACAAGATTTCTTTTGGTATTTTCCTATCTTCCATTCTGTTTTCAATCTTTTCATGTCCTTATGCTTTGTGTATAAATATATTTTAATCCAATTTGACTATTTTTCCACTGGTTAGTTTATCCCACCATCTTAAACCATCTTCATAAATTTTTTTCCCCAAATTGAGATATAATTCACATACCATACAAATCACCCCTTTAAAGTGTACAACTCAGTGATTAAAGAATCATAACTTTTTATTTCCATTATCGCACTATTTGTTTCTCTAGTCATTTTTTTTTTTTTTTTGGTCATTTTCATTGATATCTCTATCTTCCTTCTAACAAGAACTTTATCTTCATGCTATCTAGTTTCCGCCCACTCCCATGTGTTGAGATTGTAAAAAATTTTAGTTCTAGATTGTAATATATTTTTTTTAAACTTATCTTTTTTTTTTAAGTCATCAACAAACTTCCCCTAAGTGTCTTATTACTTTTCTTCCCAAATCTCTTATAGTATCTCCTGGATTTGTTTCTCTTTATATTTAAGTGCTTTCTCCAAAGATGTTTTTAATTTATCTTTGTGTGGAAAATCTTCTGAAGCTCTGAAAATCTGAGAACATTTTTATTATGCTCTCACATTAGAATAACTATCAGGACATAAAATTCTAGGTTCAAAATTCTTTTTCATGTCCAATTTCAGATTCTTGAGGTGAGCATGATAATGACAGTTTATACCATATCATTCTCAAATGTCTTTTTGTCTGCCAATTCCCATCCATCCTGGTGACTGAGTCTTCTACAGATAAAGTTGACCAAACCTTTGAGACAGGACTAACAATGATGCCATCTTCAGAAAACCAGCTCTCCCATAAACTGCTGCTATCAATATAAGTTGGTTCAACTTTTCTAGAGGGCAATTTGGCAATACAAGTAGAAAATTTTAAACACACATATACCTTGTGTGACCGAATATTTTTACTTCTAGGCATAATAACCCAACAATGTTCAAAGAAGTCTATATAAAGCTACTAATCATAGCACTAAGACATGAAAAAAATTTTAAATAACCTAATCTCTAATTAAATTATATTAACATCCTATAATCAAACCTTTATAGTGACAAAGATGTGTAGCGAAAATTAAAGTTTTTAAAAGAAAGTCTACTTTTTGTTTCAGAAATATGTCTATGTAGGTAGGATATATCTGAAAGCTGAAAGGCTATTCTTCAAGAATATTAACAGTAACTTTCTCTAGATGGAGAGATTGAAGTGATTTCTCGTTTCTTTTTTCCTTTCTATACTTACTATATTCGACCATGAAACTTTCCTTTTATAAATAATTTTAATAGTTTTTCCACATTATGTCAATTTTACAATTACAGATCAAGTGGTTCTATGATCAGTGTATACTTTGCATGTACAACTCTTTAACCCATACTCCTTCAAAGTTCCTTGAGCACAGATCAACTCCTTATTTACCTTTACATCCTTTCAATGTCAATTACAGTGCTCAACATATATAAAGTATGAATATATATCAAGATGTTAAAGACTGTATCTCTGGGATAAAATGTGACTGTCTTCTATTATATTTAATTAATCACCATAATACAGGGATCCTTTAAATAACAAAGAAAAGAATGATTAAAACAGTAACTTTCAAACTTTTTTAGCAGAAGTCTTTCTATAAATATTTTTTTGAACCCCAAAATATAAAATAGACAAAAATAGAGCCATTCTAGTGTGGAGGGATGGAAGCGGATCCTGTCCACTCGGTCTTCTTCCTTGCTTCTCATAGGCAGCTGTGCAGTTTAAAAACTATAATTCAATACATTCAGTTGACCCCTTATGCTTTGTCAGAGCTAGCAGAGAAATCAAAAACACATTCAATCTAACATTTATTTATTTAGCTTTTCTTTTTGTAACTATAAATTACAATCACTAATACACCTGTAATTCTTTATAGAGTGTTCAACTAACGAGTAAGCAAACACAGCATAGGTCAGTTTAAAAGAAATCACAGTACTTCTTAGTGTAATTTGCAAAAGAGGGAAAAAAGTCTTGGGCCCATTTCTTGGAAATAAATATCAAGTAACCATAAAAATATTCAGCCATTGTCCAGGTATTCAGGGGCGTTCGTGCACAGTCCCAGGAAGCGCATCAGAGTTCCTCTTTGAAATATCCCAGCTTTGCCAATGACATCTCTTTCCTCAACTGCATAACTTCCCAAAACATCTGATCAACTATACAAACAGAAAAGAGAGACATATAAATCATAAAATACCATCTTAATTCTTTTTAATCTGTTTCACTGAAAATTTAAGATTAACTGGCATTTCCTAATGACACACCTAATGCCTAGACATCTTCGCTATGTCAAACTTTTCCACGTACTTGTGAGCATTCCATTTTTATCAATAAATAAGCAATATTCACCAGTTTGCCACAACTATTTGTTAGATCCATCAATGACTATCACTTTAGCCCAACAGAAAGTTGACATTTACCCAGCGTTCTGGGTAAATGGAGCTGGATAAATGGAGAAGCTGTTGCCTTCATAAGTAATTACACTCAATGCTCAATTGTGTGAGTTATCTAATTTGTGGATCTTTTTGCTCTAGTTTTCTATATCTTGGCCATTTCACTTTTCATTAACACTAACAGAGTGAAAAGAAAAACAAGGGACAATCCAGAGAACTCAGTCACATTCTTTGTGCCTGATAATAGGGAAAATTTTGTATACAGCTCAAATTAGAAATAAAAATAAATGTAGAGGATGATCTGTACATTTCAATTATTTCTACTTTCGTGAGCACCTTCTGTAAATAAAAAAAGATGGCTCCCTATTTCAGACAATAAAAGGTTTTCATCTCACATATGATCAGATTAGACTGATTTAGATCAGTGGTTCTGAACCAGGAAAGATGTTGTCCCCACTGGTTCATGTGGCAATGACTGGATACATTTTTCATTACTAGGATCTGGTGAGTAAAGCCTAGGGATGCTGTTAAACATCTTACAATGCACAAAATAGTCCCCCAAAACAAAGAACCATCGAGCCCAAAATGTTAATAGTACTGAGGCTGAGGGATTTAGTGGCCCTAAATTACTTTTGGCACAGGCACGGATAATAAACAAATTTATTCATTAATAATATTTACTTACTACAAACCCACACATTATATGATGTGTATCAGATATTGTCAAGTGGAAGAGTGACAGAAACCAAAGAAGAAACTACTTTTATCACCATCACTCCACTGTCATTTATGACACTTTCTTCCTATTTTCATAAATTATCTTTCAGCCTTCCCTATGAAAACTTATTTTAACAAATAGAAAAAATATGCCTGATGATTTAACATAAATCATCTGTTCTCCAGTTTAAATCATATTATCTACCAAGAGAATTCACAGACTTCAATTTTATTAAAGTCATAAAAAGTACTGTACAGTTTAAACCGTTTTATGCTATACAGTCTTTTGAAATTCAGCATCAGAGACAGGGTTCATCTTTATTCTTTCAGGCATTAAAATCTGATTGTATGGGATTCCACATGACTGTTTTCAACATACCAGAGCTTGAGAAATGCTAAACTAAGTTTTTATGAACATGACTAATTTTTCCACAGAATTAAAATTCACTGGTTTACATGACTGAAAGATAGTAGGCTTCTATTAGTTCTTACAAATATTTTCAGTGACTAAAAAAATATAAACATGAAATTTTCCCACAGTTTCAAATACAAAACTGGCATAGACTTGTCCCTAGCCCAGTACTGGTTACTTCTGTTTTAAAACAAACATGTGTACTCAAGCACTGCTTTGGAGCTATCAGGCCATATTCATTTTTATGCCTGGTATTTAAGATATTCGGCTATAACACCTAAGATAAGTAAGCAATTTAAGTGTCCATAAATAGATAAATAAATAAGAGGTGGAATATTATTCGGCCATAAAAAGGAATGAAATCTTGCCATCTGTAACAACATGGATGGACTAGAAGGTATTATGCTAAGTGAAATAAATCAGACAGAGAAAGACAAATACCATATGATTTCACTTATACACAGAATCTAAAAAACAAAATAAATGAACAAACAGAAGCAAACTCATTGATACAGAGAACATTTTGATGGTTGCCAGATGAGAGCGGGGCTGAGGGCATGAGTAAAAAAAAGGAAGGGATTAAGAAGTACAAATTGGTAGGTATAAAATAGTCATGGGGATGTAAAGTACAGCATAGGGAATATAGTCGATAATTATTAATTATGTATGATGTCAGGTGGGTAACTAGGCATAAGGGGTGATTGTTTCAAAAGTTTTGTAAATGTCTAATCACAATGTTGTACACCTAAAACTAATATAATATTGTATGTTAACTGCAATTGAAAAATAAAAAACTATTTTTAAAAAAGACATTCAGCTATAAAACCAGCAGTAATCATGAAAGACTATATTAAAAAAATATCAAAACACTTGCATGAGGTTGGCTCTCCTTGATATATCATGTGCATGTTTCTGCTGATTTAGAATATAGTAATCTTTATTCCATTCACAATTATCCTCATGACTGCTTTATTAATTCACACACGAAAGAAAATACAGAAAAAAATTGTTAGCTCCTCGTGGTTGCCACCAATTAAAATAAATCTGACCATGACTGGAGCTTGCTCATTTTTATCTCTTAAAAAGTAAATTCAACAAGCTTTGTACTCCCCTTACACTTACCATCTGGTTTATCATATTCCTCTTAAGAGTTAAAAATGATCCTAATTAAAACTCAAAATTAGAGAAAAACGAGGCAAATATAAGGATTAAACACTGTTTTAAGAGAGACATTTGTTTCCATATTCTCCACACATTTTATTAGAACTATAAAAGAGACTCAATATAAATATACTGATAATAAAGTTTATTTGAGCATTACAACTATGACCTATACTTTTTACTGAACTTTTACGTAAATATTTTATAATGAGTTAAACACTCACCATCCTGCTGCTTCACAAGTCCCTGCTGAATATATCGAATGTATGTAAAAAAGTTACATACAGAAGTGATCTGGGCCAAAAGGAAAAAAATGTCATAAATAATCAAATGTCTCATATAAAAGCAAGCTTGATTCAAATTAATGATTAAGTTACTTACCCTGTATCTACAAAAAGGAGAAATATAATAATAGTTGCTTGAGTCCCCTAATTTAATTCTGTGTTTACAGGACTTACTCTGGCCAGTGAGAGCACATTTTCTGTAAAATAATGATAAACTTTAGTTTTTTAAAATTAAAAGCATTTTGCTCCTACCTTCTGTACAAGCTGTATATTAGGACAATAAATATTTGAGAATCTAGTATGTACCAGGCGCTATTCTACATGCTGAGCTACGGTGATGAAAAAGACCGTCCCTTCCTTTTTGGGGTTTACAATCTAGTATAAGCTTAACAGCAAAACATTAACCATGGTTCTAGAACTAAAAACTAAATGTTTTAAATATATGTCCTATCCTGGAGCAAATTTACAAATGAGTAATCTGATACAGGGCAGCTCTCAGCTTTCCGTCAGGACTTCAAATTTCTCAGGTGGGGGAAAAAACCTAATGATGATTATTCAAGTTTCAAAACATGTTACTTATAAGCTTACAGGATGACAGCCTACCCCAAGAGCATTTTATGACATTATAAATTACATAGTAATGAAAAACATTAAATATTAAATTGCAGCTATATTTACAAGAAATATGAAACAAATATGCCTCCATATTAAGAAAACAAATGGAGAATGTGTATACAACACAGGATCATTTCGAAGGTGTCCATTCCAATCACAAAACAATTTTTATCTTTTCAAAGAAATTTTGTCTCATGTTCCTTTATTAGCAAATTCCTTTAATGATCTATAACAGTATTTTTTTAAAAAAACACTGAACTACTAGTTTGGAATAGAAGATCAAGAAATTTAAGGCTCAAGTATTGGAAGTCTCTGGAACTTCCAAAAGTATAATTTACACAGAGGAAAAAGTACCATCAAACTGATAAAATTCAATTTATATGTTACTCTTCTGAAAGCAGACTATTTCTGTTTATCTACTATTTTATCTAATTTTGAAAAGCTCTGCTAAAAATGGTTTTAAGTATCAACTTCTAAAATAAAAAAGTGTGTAACTTATCTCATTTTTAAAGCCATTTGTCCCAGCCATTATGTTTTTGTTTGAGCTAGGAGTCGATGCTAACCTCTGACCTCCAATTCCAATGTTTTGTTAACATAATACACTACCTTACTATCTCTTAATAGCTCTAGCTCCAAGATTTCAAATCCTTGCTTACCATTCACTTGAGATGTCGGTATGTTTAAATCCAGACCTATCATCTTCTTCTCCAAAGCACAACCCTCCTATTAATTTTCAAAATGTCACATCATTCTTCCAGATATCTCTAACTCCTTTGTCTTTTACCATCCCTCTACCCAAATCTAATCATCTACTAAATTTTCTTAATCTTAAGATCTGTCGTATCTTTCCTCTCCATACACTCACCATCCTCTGAACATGTTTCCACATGTATTTTCTTCATCTATCCAAATTATACCCATGTCAAATCTCCCTCCAAAAACAGTGATCACCACCACTGGACTGTTTTTTCTTCCTCAAAAGTCCTGCAGCACGGTGCCATTCATTTAGGGATTATTTTCATAATCTAATCCATGAGGGCCTTGGCCAAGGCCATACTTCATAAAAGAGGACAATATCTTCATAAAAGAGGACAATATCTTCCTTAACTTTTTTCCCCACACAGTATGTACTACAAACAAAAAAAAATGGGCTTCTGGCCCTATTCCCACAAGCACAAGATCCTTAATATGTAAAGTGTTCCCTGACCCTAATCTATATAACTATTTTACTAAAACACTACGTAAATCCACTTTAACCGATATCCTCATTTGTCATCATATGATATCTGCACATGTTTAAGTGTGATATGTAATGCAAGCACAAATTTAAAAATTTACAATAAATACTACTATATGCTAAATTTAAAATAAGGTATAACACAGACCTTCAAAGCATGAAAACTGCTATCATCAATGATGAGAATAAAAATACTTGGATGTTTGTGAAGGAGTAGAATTTAGGAATGTAGTTTCCCCAAAATTCAGAGGCTACTGTGCTACAGGCTAACACAGGAAGAGTATAAAACAGGACAGAAGTCTAGGTGGATATGTGATCACAAAGCAAATGCATGACTAAGTCCCCTCCACAAATAGTTACCCAAATATTAACACTCTGTGATCCTGCTGAGAACGTACTATGCATAACAGGAAACAGGAAGAATCACACAACTCCTACAACAGGCTTTAACACAGACCTACAGTGAATCTCAACCAGCCTTTTTCTCGTCTGCCTTCAAAATGACCCAGATGAGAGTCACTTACTGTCTTCCATGAGCTGTCTTGGGCTTTCCAGTCCCCTATATTAATTTAGTTCTTAAACACCAACTAAGCAGCTTCCTCAAAATCTTTCCAAATCACTTTTTAAAGAGCTGTGCCAAAGGTTTTAGGTACAGTTGATTTTACTCTTTCTTCCTCCTAGAACTGGATGAAAAAAAGCCCACCCTGCTATGAAATGTGGAAGTCTTAGCTCACTACATTAGTGGATAACTAATCAAGTCTTTTGGTACCGAAGTCTTTTTGATACCTGTTTTCATGCTTCAAAAAACTTGGTCTAATTCACTGCCTTCCCCAACTATTTTTGATGATAACCTTCAGGAAGAAATATTTTACACAGAAACCCAAGACACACGACTATACAAATATACAGAACAAAAATTCTGCTTATGACCAATAAAAGTGATTGCATGACTAACTAATGGGTCGTAATATGTGGTTTAAAAAAAATGTTTCTCACACCTGGTCTACCTGGACCGCTAACGTGTATGTATACTTTTGTAATGAAAAGAGCTCTCCTTTGATTCTAATTTGGAATGCTATTGTCCCACACTGTCTGGGGATCTGTGCTTGAGCTGCACGCACAGACTTTAAATAGAAAACTGACAAGAAATTTACTCACATTTAAAACTAGAAAAACTAAATAACTGCAATACATAAAAATTTTAAAACTCAGTATCTTCCACAAGACATGGTTTTGAAAACATACTTTGGTCCTCCACATTCAACTGCAGACGCTTTCACAAATCGAATAGGTTGTAATCCCACCGGCTCAATGCTTAGAGTATTGTTTTCCACAGCCTCCAGAACAGCTGAAGCCAACTTAAAAAAAAAAAAAAAAAAAAAAAGAAGTATTAGACACTACGCTGGCAGAAAAATATCAAATTTGTATTCTATAGTAAACCCCCGAGTTCCGCTAGCTTGGGCTTAGCCAAGAAAAAAAAAAAACACGTAATATTGGTTTGAATTACTTTATAATTCAAACATTGCTATCAAAGACAATTCAGTTATAGCTAAACAACTTTTCTCACTATCTGGAAGAAGATTAAAGGCATTAATTCCAGTCTCTGCTCAACCTTACCCACAATTAGCATCCACTGTTAATGTAACTTCCAAAGGAATATCCTAATGCTTTATTTTGCTAAATGTTTGCAATATTTTTAATACTGGTCATTCCTAACACAGCAATATATACTAATTATCACTGCATATTTCCTGAACTTGTATTTATGTGTACAATGGTTGAGCCTACAAAAGAATTAACAGAATTATCAAATATTAAATGCCCAGATGGAGATGGTAGCAACTGATAAACAATAGATGAAACAGCCAAACTTCTTCAGTCTGGCAAGGTTACTAATACTGAATGGCCTACCTAAAACCAGACACGGAGCTTAGAAGAATATGTAGATTGGGCTCCACAGTGCTAAATATACATATCTCTGTGCCCACGTGCAAGAATGCTGTAGTTAAGTTCCTAGAAATAGAGGTGCTGGGTTAGGAGTGTACATATCATTTCGATAGCTACTGATCTCCAAGGACAGGCCCTATTGAACCACACCCAACAATGCATAACATATCTACATATCAAAAGTGTGTTTTGGCTGGTCTTAATGTCTCCTTACAAGTAAAGTTATCAAGAAATCCTCTAAAGGCTTAACATAATACTCTTAGGATTAAATATCTTAAAAATTGATTGATAGGATATTTGTAGACAAACTTTCCACATGTAAGAACAAATTAAAATTATGACCTTACATTTGTATAGTGCCTTATATTTTTAAAAGCTTTTGTATCTACTTAATTCACTTCACTTTATCCACCTAACAACCCTGTGGACATAGGTAAGGAAGGAATTTTTCCCATTTTAAAGATGAAGATACTAAATATGACTTTTTATCACATACAGATAAACCCAACAAATACCACGGAACTTCCCTTATACTGAACCCTGGACTGGGAATCAAGAAAGAGGTCCTACCCCCAATACATATTCAAGACTTCACTCCAAGTGTAATACACACTTCAGTATGAATGGCCCTCTGCTCGAATAAGATGTTCACTACCTTAATGCCAAGAAATTATTATGACCCTAATATGTAATGGAAAAATTGCAAAACATGACATTTTATAACAACTTATTTACATTAAAGGTATTAAAATATATGAATTGGTAAAAGGTATGTGAACAACTCTAATGCATTCCTATTAAAACTTTTTTTTAATTACCTCACTTTTTGAGAATGTTAAACATGGGAAGATATCTTCCTGATAGATTTTGTCTAAGAAAGGACACGTTCTGTCCATTGTGGGCTCATCCTTCCAAGATCTGAATTCGTTATACAGAGACAAGTCAGCCTGACAAACCAAAAGAAAACACAAAATAACTTTTTAAAAAGTACAAACATAAAATCACTTTATAAAACTAAAACCTAATTTAAACATTACTGAAAAAGAAATACTCTTCATCTAAAACAATAAAATCAAATCATTCTTGATTAGTTACAATAACTGGTAGAAATTTTTCTTTTTAAAAAATCCAAACTCTCAAGTGACTAATTGCCGCTTTTCAATGTATCCACTACGGAGTTTAATGATGCTACCATTATCCCCCTCCCGCCCCCGCCCCCACCCCTGCCCCCGGCCCAAACAATAATGTGAGGCTCCTTTCAGGACACATGGAAAAAAATGATGACAAGTCTTTTCTGAAAATAATCAAAAAGTAATTTGGACCCAAGTAAATTCAATAAAGTGTTTGAATAAACTGAGACTGCCTAAATTGTGAAACCAAAAGTTTAGGGTCAAAAATGATACTAATTTTTCTGCTATTTCCTAAACGCATTTCCAAAGGAATTTCCAAAATGTTTATTGTATAAGAAGCAAGACTAAAAGCAGCACACATGTAAGCCTCCTAAATTGACTATCTTAAAATATACATTTATTTAGATATTCTTTGGCATTTGAACATCCAGTAACTACCAACTGAATTATCGACAATAACCCACACTCACCTTCACCTTCCTATTCACTCTTCCAGTTGTCTCTCTCTTTACTCCCTCCCTTTTAACAAATTTTCCCCAAGTATTCTTCTCTATAGATTCTCTCGGCCCAGCTCAATACTACCTGTCACTACATAAAGCTGCACCTACCCCAACCACCCACGAGTCACATCCCTCATCCTGCTGCAGCTCTAAGCTGCTCTTGTCCAGAAGCACTGAGTACACTACAAATGCTGACCTAACTACCTCTACCGCATCCAGGACAGCTGAACTGATGCACAGATAGTCTACCTGAAAACAACAAAAGGCTGAGTGTATCCAACCTTTCCTACAGACTTTCTTTTAAAGTGTGCAAGGTCAATCTCAATGTGAATTTTTTCCATCCCAATTCATAAATTCCTTGAATCAAAGCTAAAGGCAAAAGGATAAAAACATTAGCAGATAAGTAATGCTTACATTTTCAAATTTCCTTTGTAAAATTTACCCTTTAATGGACATAAACCCCAAAGCAGATAAATGGTGCTCTAAAGAAAGATTCTGATTTAAAGGCAATAATTTAAACTATTTATTAAAAACTGACTCTGTGCCAGGAACTATGGTAGGCACTTCATAAACAGTCCTCACAGCTAAGCAAGACAGATATTATGATCTTTGTTATAGATAAGGAAACTAGGGATTAGAGAGATAAAGTTGCCCAAAGTTACAGAGCAAGAACTAGTAAAAGTTTAAATTCACATCTAAGTGACTTGATCTCAAAGCCTTGCAGAATGCATGCGGGTGTGCCTGCAGGCACCTTTGTTTTAAATGCTGCAAATGACATGACTGAATGCTCTCATCAGATTTTCTACAGAAACATAAATATGTTTCATTTTATTTCAAATTGTTTTATCTTTTACTAAGACACAGGTCAAATGTTTCCTTTGTCTAATAAAACTTTTTTACAAGTTTTTCACAAAACGTTAGAATACAGGATATATCTAGAAAGTAAATTATAATTTTGAAGTTATATGCTGCCTATTCATATTTTAAGGGATTCCATAAACCAAAAACAAAACTTTAAATTGTTCCATAAGAAAACATTTAAATTTTGTTAGTGTAAATAGGAAAAAGGGTACAAAATTACACACATTGAGACACTTAGCAAAAATATTAATTGTACCAAGCAAATAAAAACGCTATTTAAATTCAAAGAAATTAAAGTTGTGACTTAAAAAGTTTCTTAAATAGTTAACAGAAACAAACGTTAATTTTAGATTTTGTCACTTTCAGATCTGACGAAGTCCTGAACTTCTCTCTTAGTAGCATCTCTTGAGAATAACTAAAAAATGTAATTCGATCAAAATATGTAACAACCTTGGTTATTCAGTTTAATAAACTCTTGGCTTCCATGTAAAAGTTTAATTGAACGAACACACACAGCTTCTAAAAGATTAACAATGGACTTGAATTTGACAATGTAAAATATAGCCTTGGGGAAAAAAAGTAGGAGGGCTGCTCTATGAATTACTAATCAATCCCCTTGGAAATGGAAATGTGTTCTCGTCACATGCAATGATTAAGTAAAAAATATTTTACAATTATACAATTTTTACTCAAAACAGGTCAGTATAGTTTCACAATAAGTTATCTTTTAAAATGACAAGGCCACCATTAGTTGTATATTTGTTGCTTAATTATCTGAATTAATTTTCAGACTGCCTTTACTCTTACTCTTTTAACTCTATTTCTCCCAGAATTTAAGTAAAATCAACACATTTTTCTTCAAGAAAATCACCTTATTTTCATACATTTCTTACATCTGTATTTTGTTAGTGCTCCCTAGCAATAAATTTTGACTAGCCAGATCATCAAAGCCGTGCACTATCCTTTAATCAAAACATGACAGCTTACTCCCTAAATGAAATATCAAGATTAAGAAACTTACCCAGTTTCCAGCAGGTACTCCAAGGCCAGCCAGGTAGAGAATGGAACTGAAGAATCCCTGAAAGCAGCCAGCTCTAGATAAAGCCTCCCCCATTTTAATACTGCATATTTTGTACTAAAAATTTTGCTGGCAAAAATCATAACTGACACCTCAGTGATGAGAATTAATAAGTATCAACAGAGTCAGAGGGGACAGTCCTTGACGAGTTACCTCTTTGCAGTCTTTTACAATTGGTTGTATCACATTGAGGTCCTGATGACTGCCACTCATAGCACTGCTTGTACTTTTATTTCTTGTATGCCCCTTTTTAAAAGGTGTCTTTCCACCTGGCAAAGGCTCTTGTGTGGGTGATGTTGGAGAACTGGACAATACAAGTGTCTTCAATGCAGCTACTTCAGCTTGAAGTACATCAATCTTGAAAACAAATCAACATAGTTGCATACACTAAATACTTTTATGAAAGATGCAATTTGACAATTTGGTCAAAAGACTTTTCTTTCAGAGATAAGTTTAATTTGCATTTCCTGCAGAGTAACAACAGGAAAGTAAAACCAAGTTTTTTGATGTTTCCATATGCTTTGGATTCAGCTACTATGTCAAGTGAAATTTTTAAAATTATCAAAATGTCGAACATTTATGTGAATTTTCAAAATTTTTACAATATAATAGCTTATGATTAGTAGTAGTTCATTCCTAAAATAGTAAAATCTAATATCATTTTGGTGACTTTTTTTTCAGTGAAGAAAATAAATATTAACTTTAAAATGTGGTTATATGATCCTTTTGGTAATACATGTGATTCACGAGCTTTTAAATCATTTGGTTGTAACACAAATGGATATCAAAAATTCACTATTAATTTTACCTACATAGTAGCTATTTTCTCCTTTATAGTTTCCTATAGTTTCTAAATCGTCTAAAATAAGTACCACTTTTACAATCAGAACAAAATCCAGTAAATGTTAAAGTATCTTTAAGACAGTAATCACTATACATTTTATATTATTAAAAGCAATAAAAGCTTACTTTTCCTTGTGCTTCTTTTAGCTGTTTTTCTGCTGTTGCCTGTTTGACATTTGCTTCTCTCACCATCTTATGAGCTTCCTGAAAAAGTTAACATCTCAAATTTTGGAAACAAAGTATTAAGCATTTGTTATAAAAAAATGTTTTAATAAGTGACTGAAGCAAAGATACACTACCAAAATGTGGCCTGAAAATAAGTATTCAATGTCAACTACTGAAATAGCAGTTGTCAGCAGAAAGACACACTACTAAGAATTAGTAATAAGTACCTTCTTTTAGTACCTATTACCACTGAGGCAGCCAAGTTGAGTCAATCACTCTGATCCATGGTTGAGTAAAGGACTGTGAATATGATGAAAGAAAATATATGACTCAAGTGTCAAACTCAATTTCTCTGCAGTTAGGTTCTTATATATACATACATATATGTATGGAGATATATCTGTATTTTCATATTATTAGTCATAACAAAGACATACAGAAGAGACAAGTAAAAATATTAATGCATCAATAATGCTGCAGTTTATAGGAATGACAGCTAAGCCTTAGAACTTCCAATAAAAAAACATGCAAATGATAATCAGTGACGACTTTGTACAAAGCATTCTAAAAAGAAAAATCAGTTTAACCTTTAATAGAGTCTTAATTTTTTAGTAGCACAAATATGAAATTCTAAGTATTTAATTCTCTTTCATTCGTATATTCTTCAAACATTTATTCACGCCATCGCTTTGTGAGGTTCTATTCCAGGTGTTCATAATATACTGGGGAAAAAGGCAAGGTCCCTGCTTTTAAGGAGCTTGCAACTGGGTTACAACCTAATAATTAAAATAGCTGAGTAAGAATTCTGGATTTTAGTCTAAATACAATATGAAGCCTTAAGGTTTTTTAAGGAAGAGAGTAACATGATCACACTTATATTTTTAAAAGATTACTGTTGTATGGCATAACCCCTATAAAGGATTAAAGAGAGATCAGAACAGTATAGGGTGCTCGAGATAATCCCTTGGGATGTAAGAACATATATTTCAGAACTTTGATTTGCAGTTTATGAGACAGAAGAAAGAGAGGAAGGGGGGAAGAGAGAGAAAAGAAATCAGCTACGAAGATACTTAGTAAATGTTTTGACAATGATACCCTCACCAGACCCGTCAACTGTTCAGTGGCAGAGTAGAAGACTGGAGGTTCTTCATCTCCAAGTTTGACGATGGCATTCCCATTTGTTCATTTGCCATTAAGTACTGCAGTGAATTGCAGTTTATGTGTGCCCATGAACATGCATTTACAGATTACGTTAGTAAGAGAAGCTTTACGTCAATGCTTCATAATGAGTTGAGATTAACTGTGAAAACTTTCTACACACAATTATATTGGTTATATTGTCCAAATCCTTAAGGGCTGCCAAATTTAATAATGAGGTAAGCATTTTTCTTTTGAAAATAACAAATGTTTCGGATTTGCTGCATTTTTCTGTAATAATAAGTGTCTGTCAATAGAGCTATTTCGCAGATATTTTCAGCAGAATAAACATATCTCATCTGACCCTTCAAGATAAGTGAGATTTTAACTATAAATGCAGAAGTAACTCATGTTATAGAGAGAATATTTGTTTAAATGTTTAGAAATGGACTTTGCTTTCATGTTTAGAAGTAAACTATGCAACGTGGACTAAACCTCTCATGGGGAACAGTTAGAAAAGCTGGACAAGGGGTAGTGGGGGAGGCAGATAAGAATAAAGGAAGGTCAAACATAGTGACAGAAAGAAATTTAACTTTGGGTGGTGAACACACAATGCAATACACATATGATGTATTACTGAATTGTACACTTGAAACCTATATGATTTTATTAATCAATGTCACCCCAATAAATTTAATTAAAAAAAAGAAAAGCTGGACAATTTTTTAAAAAATGTGTATGAAGGCATTAGAGAGCAAATAAAATAGTGAAGGGTTGGGGGAACCAAGATTCAGGAGAAGAGGTAAACCCAGAAAAGTGAGCTGAGATTTGAGGTGACTTTTCCCCTAGAGATATAAGGGGTACAGTGAAAAGGTATAACATACATGTAACTGGAGTCCAAGAAGGAAAGAAAGAGAGCCAGAATGAGGGAAAAGCAGTCTCTAAAAAGGTAATGTATAGGATTTTGCACAATGACAAAATAGCAAAAGGTTGATCAAAAAAAGTTTGAAAATTTTTCTATCACTCTATCATTCTGAAGCTGAAAATGATAGAAGTATCATCTATACTAGGAGTCAGCAAACTTTTTCTGTAAGGGCCAGACAGTAAGTAATTTCGGCTTTGTGGGTCATGCAGTCTGTTGCAACTACACAACTCTGCTGCTGCGTGAGTTGTGTAAACAAATGAGTGTGGCCATTCCAATAAAAATTTATGGGATTTTTATTTAAACTATTTAAAATCTGAATTTCATATAGTTTTCATTATGTCACAAAACATTCTTTTAATTTTTTCTCCCAACCATTTAAAAATATAAAAGCCAATCTTAGCTCAAGGCTGTTCAAAAGTAGACCAAGACTAATTTTGCCCTGCAGGCTGTAGTTTTCAGACCTCTGATCTATGCAAACATTCAAATCTTACACTTACAAATTTTGAAAACAGAATTTTTTGCCTATCTGGTTAGCAGTGATTCAAATCAAGGTGTTTTTGCTCTGTTTAAGATAATTTTTAAATTTAACACCCTCTCAATTTGCAAAAACAGTATGTTGGTATTAGAGAAGACAAAAATTCAGTAGAGAATCTTCCAGAAAAATCTTCATATAACTGACAATGGAACAGAAAATTTAGTATAATGATTTAATACAGGGAAAGATATACTTCTTCCATCTGAATGAATGCAATCTGTGGGTTATCAGCAGCATTAAATCTAATTTAAAAAATGGCACTTACACCAGACCTTCACCTGGATCATAAATTGTTAAAACAAGACTTTTGAAAACAAGATAACATATTCAATCATATTCCTCTCACGTACACATGTTTTAGTGAGAAGTATATTGTACTATTATAAAAATTTTTAAGCATTTTTATTATTGTCTTGCTCTTCAAACCTTTTATTTTATAATTTATGTAACACATTATTATGTACTTTAGTGTATGTTTATAATATGTAAGTTTTATGCTCTTAGAGCAGTGCCTAGCACATAGTGAACCCTATAAAAATTAGGTATCTTCATCATAATAAAGGTACATGCTCGACTTTTCCTTTTGCTGATTAGGTACATGAACAAAAAGTTTGGTATCTACTGTTCTAGGTAAGAAATGGTGGCAGCTTGGAAGATGGTGTTAGCAATACCAAAATATAAAGGCAGATGGATTTGCTTAATGTTCTCAAGGTAGTATCACAAGACCTTTCTGAAAATTTGATTGTGGGATGAAGGAAAAAGAGGCTTCAATGATGATTTCTTTTCTGTGGCTTGAGACAAATGGAATTGTTGCTTATGGTTCTTACAGTAGTACTGAAGATGATAATAATTTGCACTATATGCCTCTTAGTATTATAAAAAGAAAACTTTAAATATCATAGAAATATACTAAAACTGGCTGATAAAACAGAAAAAACATCTTAAGACTATCTTTTTTTCCACAGTAAATGTACACTACTTTGTAAAGCATTCTTTTGACTAACTGCATTTTATATTTTCTCAAAATCTGAGATGCTAGGAGAAAAAAAATATATTTAAGAGTTCTATTTGATACTTTTAAGATTCAACTTTGCTATATACAAAGTATAATTGTATTCAAGATTATTTATCATACATAATAAACTGCTAATTTGAATTTACATGTTAAGTTTACCAAAACTATGCAAATTGAGTTTATAGAATTAAAGACTAATCTTTAATTCTTAAAACTATATACACATATACATAAAATGCAAGCAAAAATATCTTTTCATAAGATAATAGTAAACTGAGATCCTGAAGGCATAATTAAGACCACAGAAAAACTTTTAGAACTTTTTTTCAAAATTCATAAATAATTGGTTTGATTACAACTTTCTCCATTACTGAAATTATGTTTAATCAATGGAATTTCTTTCCCAGAAAGTTTACACACTGTCAAGGCTATTAGCCATTGTTAGGTTAGGAACCCCAAAACTATGTTTTTCACATATACTTTTCCATTAATTGCACAGACTATATTTCTGGTACTTCACATCCTGCTATAGAGAGGAAAAAGTTTCTATCTGTTATCCTTCTACTTAATCAAACGGAATATACATGTAAGTACAGAAGGGTGGAACTAAGAAGGGCTAAAATTAAGGGCGGACAGGTAGGAAATTAAAATTAACGTAAGTGGTATAACGCATTAGCTTTCTTATTTAGTATGCATGTATCATTATAAAAGTTTTTCTAGCCAGACAATACTGAAAAAAAGTCTAATGGTTCTGCATACCCCTTGTACATATAAAACATGTAACAAGTCACATAACTCCTATTCCAGATCTTTAACTTCCCACTCTTCCTCAATCTTAAATTTATCTTCCTCTCATCTCTGATAACTATCTATCTAAAAAAAATTAGTTTAAAAATGTTCATGATTGAAAATGATTCCCCAAAATATGGAGAGGGCAAAAATGTTTGGAACGGAGTGGGTATGGAAAGCTTACGTGTCTGAAGATATCCACTGCAATGCTACTTGCAATGATAAAAATTGTGGAATATGCACTTGATAAGAGTCTATCATTATACTGACTATGTAGCAACATGAAAAGATGTTTATTTGGAGAAAAAGTACAAAATATATTAAGATTACAACTACGTAAGCAAATATATATACTCAAAACTGCATAAATACAAATAACGAAAGGTGAAAGAAATTTTTCTCCTAAAATCTTTTATTGCATTAAAAGTTTTAAGAACAAATTTTTAGGTAAAAAAAATAAAAATAAAAAATGAAAATGATCAGGGAGTATTATTAGCATTTTGGGGGCAAAGCACAGTGTAACGGTTAATTTTGTGTATCAACTTGACTGGGCCAAAAGGTGCCCAGATATTTGGTCAAATATTATTTTGGGTGTTTTTGTGAAAGTGTTTCTGGATACAATTAACATTTAAATTAGTAGTCTGAGTAAACCAGACTGTCCTCCATAATGTGGGTGGGCCTCCTCTAATCAGCTGAAGACCAGAATAGAACAAAAAGCTGATCCCCACAGAGTAAGAGAGAATTCTTCCTGACTTCAACCTCAAACTGAAACATCGCCTCTTCCTGGGTCTTGATCTCGTTAGCCTTAGGACTAGAACTGCAGTGTCAGCTCTCTGGTTCTCAGGCCTTTGGACTTGGGGACTAGGACTACAACATCAGCTTTTCTGGGTCTACAGCTTGCCAACTCACCCTGCAAATCTTAGGACTTACCCGCCTCCATAATCACAGAAGCCAATTCCTAATACGTCTCTTTTTGTATATATGTGTATATATATCTATGTATATACATACATCCTATTAGCTATGTTTCTTGAGGAACCCTAATACACCAAGGATGCTAAGGATGCTAAATGTCCTACAATGTCAATGGTACCTCTATTGAGAAACATTACTTGAATTGGGAAAAAACTTTGGTCCCAGTGGCCAGCTGGAGATTAAGAGGTGTACCTTCTAACAAGAAGATGTACCCTCTAACATTACTCAAATCATCTTACATCAGATATACAACAATGGTCTCCTCTCTTTGTTGTGGAGTCATGTGTTACTTTAAAGCGGCCCCGAAATAATTGGTAAAATCAAAATTTACCTTTCTTTCCATGCATTTTTAAACAATCTGATACTGGTAGCCCATTGCATTTTTCCTTTTCACAGCATTTTAAGTTGCAGATTCTATATGTCTTCTTAGAAAAATTATAAATACGCATAAAGCTAAGCATATCTTTCTCAAGACTCCCTCAAAAAACAATTCCATCAATATATGAAAATCAAGACATTGCCCTTGACCACGAAGCAAACAGACCAACCTCGAATAGGCTAGCTGTGAGTTCTTCCAGTTCCTGTCCAAGCTGATCTCGTACTTTAGATAGTCTCTCACACTCTTCATCTTTTAACTTCAGTTCCTGTGAAAAATTGATCATTTTACTTTGGATTTCCATTGTTTGAAGTTAGATTCAGCGGACTATATAACCTTTACTCATAAAATTATAAAATATTAATACTATCCCCTCCTAAAATGTTCACACTGAAAATGTTTATTTAGCATTCTCTATGTGAAGAACCTGGCAAATATAAAATTACAAGTAATTCTACCTCAAATATTAAATGTTCATGTTTCTTTCATAAAACATCCAAAGATTAAATATAATATAGGACATGTAAAAATAAACAATTAAATGACTTCTTTTTCCCTTAACTTTTCTCTGAATACATTTATTTCTATCAAGCAAGCAATTTCTTCAATTAGGCTTATGTATTTCAATAAAAGTTCAGTGGTTCCCCCCCATGTTTACTTTAAAATTATTTATTTATTGATAACTTTATGTACCATACTGCCTTTAGTCTATAATTTCCATTTAGGCGACTATACCATTTCACACTGCAACCAGAGGCAAATAATGTATATGTGCATTTAAAATCAAGAAGAAGGTTAAGAACAACAAAAAAATCATATCTTACATTTATACATGACTCCACAACAGGTCACAAATAGATGTTTAAAAACTTCTATATTAAAATGTTACAAATATGCAATTTTATATGTTGCCCTAAATTAATCTTTCAAGCTTAGAGATAAAAAAAATCCCAGCTGCTTATATACTGGCCACAATTACACTAATAAAATAATGGCTCCGTTGTGTTATAATTGTGGTGGCAGCAGAGTTTTTTAATCCCTTAAGGACAATTCCTGAAAGTCAAATATACCAACTGAGATCATCAGGAGAACCCAATGACATCTTCAGTATAACTGGTAAAAGAGAATCCCCTCAAATATTAAATTATGAGAGAACACGGCTACACTGCTAACACTGGAGGATCAGCAACTGTGTGGAAGGGAGCAGCAGGAAGTGAAAGGGACTACAGAGATACCCTGCAAAATCTCAAAACCCAAAAAATCATTACAAATACCCCAAAGGGAAAGGATTCTACCTTTGATGGAAACTAGGAGAACAAATCTGAGAACAAACAGGAAAAAAGGGAAAAGTTTTCACAGGCTCCAGGTTACAGGTGAGTACAAAAATCTATCGCAAGGCAGCAAACAGCACTATGAAGCTCTAAACTCAGGGATCTCAAAGCATCCAGTAAAGAAACTCTTCTAGGACAGAGCTCCATGCTGATGAGAAAAGTCTGATAATCTAAAAACAAATTGCAAGACATGAATAATAGAGAGAGAGAAGGTTCAGATATTAAAGCAGGGAGGTGAGTGTCAAAGTTCCAAAGGAAACAGATTGCAGAAAGTACTTTAAGAAAAAATAAATACCTTGTGATCTAATGTTAATAAGCCTGTAAAGCTCGCAGAGACACTAGGCTAAAGGAGAAAACCTTCTTGAACAAGGCTTACCTCTGAGAGACCCAACAGGCTACACAGATACACCAATAACAAGAGACAGAAATCTCTTGGACATAAAACTGAAAAAGCTATATTGGTTTACCCTACTCCTTCACAGGAACCTCCTCCTAATAGTCCAGGGAAATTCACTTCATTTAAACATGGTGGGGGGGGGGGGGGGGGAACCAACAAAAAAAAGTGGAGTTATCATAATAAAAAGTTAAACATAAAGCAAAGTCACCTATAAAAGAAAGAAAAATCAGATTGGTATTATTAAACATCAACAGCATTTTATTCTAGAAAACAATGCAGTAACATTTTCAAGACACTCAAAGTAAAAAAAAAAAAATGTGAGATGAGGATCTCAATATCCAGCCAAAGTGCCCTTTAAGATGTAAGGCCAAAGATAAAGTCATAAGCCTGCAAAACTTTAGAGAATATCTCTCCCATGAGCATGCCTGAGTGATCAAGTCGAGAATGATAATCAAGAAAAAACTGAAGATTTAACATTAAAGAAATGGGGATGAGAAGCAAATATATGTAACTATAGAACTACAATTAAAAGGTGGGGATATCAAGAAATGAAAAAACAAGCCACAGAGTGGGAGAAAATATCTGCAAAAGACATATCTGATAAAGAAGTTTGTTATTCAAAAAATATACAGAATTTTTAAAACTCAACAGTAAGAAAATGAACAACCTGGTTAAAAAATGGACAAAAGATCTGCATAGATATCTCACCAAAGACAATATACAAAGGGCAAGTAAGCAAGTGAAAAGATGTTCCATGTCATCAGGAAGGCACAAATTAAAACAAGCACCACCATACACCTATAAGAATGGCCAAAACCCAGAACACTGACAACACTAAATATTGGCAAGGATGGGGAGCAACAAGATCTCTCATATACTGCTGGTGAAAATGCAAAATGGTACAGCCACTTTGTAAGACAGGTCAGCAGTTTTTTACAAAATTAAACATACTCTTACCATATGATCCAGCAATCACACTCCTTAACATTAAACCAAAGGAGCTGAATACTTATGTCTACACAAAAACCTGGGGCATAATGATGTGTTAATGCAGGTTCATCAACTGTAACAAGTGCACCACTCTGGGGCAGAATGTTGACAGTGAAGGAGGGTGTACGTATGTGGGCACGGGGGTTGTATACGGGAACTCTGTAAATCCCTCTCAATTTTTCTGTGAACCTAAAACTGCTCTAAAAAATAAAGTTTTTTAAAAAAAACTTGGGATAAAGCTAACAGCTATATAAATGTTATAAGCTTTATGAATATAAAAATAACACATGCGAATAAAAGTAGAAGGATGAAATTAAATTCACAAACATCTTAAATATTAAATGGGAATAAAGGAATACAAATCACTCTGAGGCTCACAAATCAATTAGTATAAACCTAAACATATTTAACACCCTAGAGATTAACATCAAGATAATACTTTAATAAAATTTAATGATACAAGAGAAAGAAACAGTAACTAGATAATTTTAGTACTGCCCATAGTAGGGAACAAAGGCAGTAACTAAAGAAGGGCTAAGAGATACAAATAACTTCAACTAAAGGTAACACTAGAATGGAAATCGTATCTTCCAAAATACCAAAGAAAACAGAGCACATAGCGAAAAGGTATATGTACACAGACAATAGTCATTCAAAAGCCACATGACAGAGACAAGCCCAAACACAGCATGTTTCTCAATAAATGTAAATGGGTGTAACACACCTATTAAAAGAAAATAATTTTCAGATTGGCTAAAAAAGCAAAATCCATCTCTATGCTCTATATAAAAGACATACCTAAAACAAAGTGATTCAGACAGATTAAAAATAAAAGGGTGTGCAGAAGTATACTAAAATATATAATATAAATAATAAAAAAAAACCAGGGATCTCAATCTTAATAGCAGACTAGTCAGAATATGGGGCAAAATCATTAAAGACAAAGGAAACTTCATAATGCTAAACAGTATAAAGTAAAATGAAATTTTAAAATAATCCCAAATACAAAAATACAAAAGTAGAGCTGAACAAAAAGGAAAAAAGACACACCATGTTCTTGGATAGAAAGACATCATAAAGATTCTAATTTTCCCTGAGTTAATCTATAAATCTATAAATGCGTAAATTTAATACCAGGTTCTTTCAAACTGTAAAATTTTACTATTTTATAAATATAGATGAAAAGTAAGTCAATTCATTTAACACTATGGTAATCCAGCAGCATACACACCCAAGTAAGATACTGCCCCTCCAATCCATGAGAGCCATACATACGTCATGCATGAAGGTGACATTCTTGAACTGCTCCCTACAGTCAAACAGAGCAGCATAAACCTCACTCTAATACTAAAGACCCTTTACATGTGTTCAGTTTCCCTTTTCAGAGTTATTTCTCTTGTCCATACTGTAAAGCTGGAGTTACACTGGTCTGATTCATTCATGTTTCATTCCCAATCTGATCCCATCCATCTGGGCTAACCCTTTCCCCATAAATGTCTGACTACTTTCTCTTTATGCTTCACAGTCCAACTTAATCTACCTATATGAAGTCAAATTTGTATTTCACATGAATGTTTTTAGATTTTGATTTGTATTTTTCATTATTGTAATATAGTTTCAAAATTCATTCCTTCAACAAACATTAATTTTGTGTTGACTGGATGCTAATTTTCCTGTTAGCATCAGGCATTCAACTAGGTGCTGGAGACAGAAAAAAATGAGACCTAGTCCATGATTTTCATAAAGTCAGAGCCTACTAAGGGTAGAAAATCTTTAAATGGATTCATGAGGAGATTTGATAGGGGTGATGGTAGTGATAAGTACATACTAGAAAAAGCAGGAGTTTGCCAAATGTAAAAGAAGGAATAAAACATGTTTTATAGTAGTTAAAGTTGGGGAAGAGTAAATGCTACAAGAAGAAAGTTAGGTTTATGGCCAATCCTGAAAAGCCAGAAAGTTAGGTTTATGGCCAATCCTGAAAAGCCATGGCTAAGAAATTGGGACTCACTTTAAAGAAAAGGAAAAATTATCTCAAAGACAATGGGGGAAGTTACTGAAAGACTTTAATTAGAATAGTGACAATCAGATTTGCAATTCAAATGATAACTTGGACAGTGTGGCTAGGTTAAAAAAAGACGAGACAAGAAAAACAGTTGATTACTGCAATATTTTAAGCAAGAGATACAGATTTAGAGTGGTAGTATCAGAGAAAAGGAATTTGAAAGATATTTAAAACAGAATATCAGGACTCTTGATCAAATGTATTTCATCCAATTTAAGAAAATTTTTAAGATAAACATTTTATACATCAAAAAAGAAAAAATGCTGTCTATGAATCTAAGAATCTATGCTTCTTTTTCACATAGAATTTTCATTTTACTTACAGGAAGAACTCTTTTAAAATTATGAAAACACAGATTTTTATCCTATGTCTTTTTTGCTTTTTTATACCTTTTTTTGGTGTTAAAGTCACATGGTGAGATCATTTTGAATACATTTAACCCAACAATTAAGACCAACAAATACAGCACCCAACTCACATAATTCAATTGAATTAACAAGAACAGCTATGACCAAGTTCAAGCACAAGTAGGCAATGACAACTGTCATGATTATTGCCTAGCTGAGAGTAATTTTAAAACTCAAACTGATTTCAGAGATGTTAAAATGGGGAAAAAACATACAACTCAGAATAAGTGAAATATTACCATGTATACATGTCTTTTGTCTCCAACTAGTAAACACCTTAAGGACAGGGTCAAATCTAATTTATTTTTGCCCTCCATAGGGCCTCATATAATGCTGTGAGTACTTTGGTTACTCAAGTAATATTTGTTTATAAAGAATAGAGTAAATGTTTATAAACATCCCTGGCCACAGTTAGCAAGGCCATGCTGAACATGGTTTTGGTACCATTATGGGGTTCTGAGTGATATTCTCTGGCTGTAAGCTATTCCAATGGATTTTATTTCCCAAGTTACCACATTCTCTTTTAAGAACGAATAATTAAAGATGAAAGTAACTCTTTATACCAGTAGGTCTCACACATTAGGAAAAACTACAGACAATGATAAAGAAGAATCTCACATAACATGCAAAAGAACAACGGTAAGGATAACAGCTGACTTTTTGTAACAATGCAAGCTAGAAGGTACTGGAACAACATCTTTAAAAGTGCTAAGAGAAAAAACTATTAATCTAAAATTCTTTCAAGAACAAAGATAAAAAAAGATCTTTACAGATATACAATAGCTAAAAATAATTTATCACCAGCAAACACAACAAAATTGTTAAAGGAAATCCTTCAAGTAGAAGGAAAATGATGTCAGATGGAAATCTGGATCTATATGAAGGAATGAAGAGCACCGGAATGGTAGCTACATGAGTAATTACAAAAATTCTTATTTTAATAACTTTGAAAGATAATCAACTGTTTAATGCAAAAATAATAACAATGCACTGTGGAGTTTAACAATTATGAAGAAGTAAAATGTATGACAATCACAGAACAAAGGCAGGGAGGGAAAAACAGAAGTACACTTTTGTAAGATACTTACACTATATGTGAGGAAGTATAATACTATTGGAAGGTAGACAGTGATTAAGTTAAAGACGTATACTATAAACCCTAAAACAAATCGCTAAATTAGCACAACATATATAGCTAATAAACCAAAGGAGACAAGATGAAATCATACAGAATATGGAATTAATCCAAAAGGAGGCATAAAAAAAGGGAAGACAGGGAAAAGGAACAGATGGGACAAAAATAAAACAAATAGTAAGATGGCAGATTTAAACCAAACTGTATCAATATCATATTAAATGGCCTAAAAACATCAATTAAAAGGCAGAGATTACTAGAAAGGATAAAAAGGCAAGACCTAATTATATGCTGCCTACAAGAAACCCACTTCAAATTTAGAAAAGACAAAAATAGGTTAAACGTAAAAGGACAGAAAAATAGTAATTATCTAGCCTCTCTTACAAGAATAATCAGAATAAAGAGAATGGCTGTTGACTTAATTTTGATTCACAAATTGCCAAAATTAAGGAAGTATTTTCATATTCAAGAGTCCTTTTTAAGCCTTGAGCTCTAAGTAGTAATACTATCTTGTACTCTTCATAATAAAATTCGCCATATATGTTCACATGTCACTATTTCAATTACCTCAACAGTACCTCTAAATACAGCAAATTAAAGATTTCAAGAGAAATTCCCAATCTGAGCTAAGAAATTAGCAATCTGTTCTGATCAATAAGTAATCACAATGTATTCTCAAAGATAGATATATATGATTAATATTTTACCTCTATATAAACTGCAATTTCACTTAATACTGTGTATTAAGACAACAGAGTCTGAGTCAGATGGCAAAAGCCACATACAATTACAACTCAGCACACACCTTGTCTTTGGGAAAAGATTAAAAAGATTACTGAATTTTCTTTCTGATAAAATATATTTAACCAAAAATGTTTTAACATATCTGCATGGCTGTTTAACCATTAGCCATTCATTAAAGCATTTATAAAGAAATATATATGCCAGGCATTGTACCATATTATGCTAGGCACTGGGGATACAAAAATCAATGTTATGTTCTTGAGAGACAAGTCTAGTAGGGAGAGAGTGGAAATATATGTTTGCTAAATGTCATAATATGCCGGAAATTACACGTTTGTCCTATCTTCTCAAATATCTAAATGTGAGTTGGTCCATTTCACTCAAGTTGTCAAATTTACATAGAGTTGTTCATATTATTCTTTTATTGTACTTCTGATGTCTGCAGGATCTATACTGATATCCTGTTTCATTCCTGCTATTGAGTATAATCCATGGTTTCTGTCATTTTTTCACTGTCAGCCTTGCAAGAGGTTTGTCAATTTTATTGATCTTTTTAAAGAACCAGCACTTTGTTTCATTCATTTTCTCTAGTTTTTCTGTTATCAATTTCATTGATTACTGTTCTTTATTATTTCCTTCCTTCTGCTTGCTCTGGTTTTATTTTGCTATTTACCTCTACAGTCTTAAAAGTGAGAGCTTAGATTGTTAACTGGAGACTTTTCCTTTTTTCTAATTATGAATATTTAATGCTATAAATTTCCCTCTGAAATTTAATTAGTCTCAGAAAAAGAATAAGATATGCCCACAAATTTAGGAATAGCAGAAATTTTAAAGACGACCAAGTAGGAAACAGAAAAAGTTACCAAGAAAAAAAAATTCTCCGAGGTAGACACAGAAAATATTCAAACCTAGCTGCATGACAAAGGTAATATTACTAAAACAATTCTTCAAAATAAAATGACTTAGACTGAATGACTTCAAGTAAAAGACCATAAAGTCAACCACATGTAAGAAGGGGAAAACCCAGACATGAAACATAACCCACCAAATGTGCATTACAGATAATGCAAGACAGGGACCAGGCAATGTAGAGGACACAAAGAGAGTTTCAGAATCTCATTTTTCCAGTTAGTACTCATATATGAGCTTCTTTACTAGTCTGTCAATTTTACAGATTCTTAAATGCTGACCAAAGGAGCTGAGGCTGTGCACATGTGAAAGATAAGTGTAGAACTATAATGGTTTCATTTGAGTTATCCCATTCCAGATATAAATGTTAATTTAGAATATAATATATGAAAGGATAAAATATTTTTTTGCTTACCCTTTGAGCTTTTGCAAGTTCTTCTTTTAATCTTTCATAGCCCTTTTCTCTGACTTCCAAAACAGATGGGCTTCGTAAACGGGACAGACTATCAGTACTCAACCCAAAAATATCATCATTGCCATCACAAGTCTCTGTTATAGTAGCACCCTGCAAAAACTCCCTCTCTGCACTACAGCTGTCCTTTCTCGTAGTTAATTTAGTTAACCCAGCTGTTACTCCAGAGGTAGAACAAAGTGCTGGGTCTGTAACATGGATGCTGTAAAAGAGAGTTCAGAAAAGATCAGCATGTGCTCAAATGTAAGCAGCATAAACACACAGATCTAGAACTCAGGTCGTAAACACACAGATCTATCCAATTTGGTAGCCACTAGATTTAATAGCATGTCCTCAGTCAAAGCTAACATATTTTAAGCCCTTAAGAGCCGCATGTGGGTAATGGCTATCATATTAGCAAAGAAATAGAACATTTTCATCATCACAAAGTTCTATTGGATAGTGCTACTCTAGAACAGGGGTCGACAAACTAAACACTGGCTAAATCCTGTCTTCCATCTGTTTGTATAAGGCCCACATGCCAAGGTTTACTTTTACATTTCCAAATGGCTGAGAAAAATTAAAATAATATTTTGTGGCACAAGAAAATTATATGAAATTCAAAACTCAGTGTGCATATATAAAGTCTCGTTGGAGCTTATTCATTTATGTACTGTCTGTGGCTGCTTTTGCATTTTAACAGCAAAGTTGAACAGCTGCACTATTCGACTGTATGACCTGCAAAGCCTAAAATATTTACTATCTGGCCCTTTACATAAAAAGTATGCTGACCCCTGCTGTCGAACATTAACATGTATTGCTCTTCAAGGACAAGCTTATATTACTCAAATTTTCTAAAACATTAAAACTTAATGTAATCAAGCAACCTGTCCATTTGTTTAATACGATACTCAAAAACAAGGATCTTGAGGATCTCCTACCTGATACTAGATATTTCTGTACAATTTAAATGTCTGGGGGATGAATACACAGGCTGTGTAGGAAGGTCAGAGACATCTAAGGCATTAGCCTGGATAGGGGCAGAGCATAAGGCTGAAGGGTGTGGCCGATAGATGACACCTGGTGAGGTAGTCTGCTCTTGAGCTCCCGATTCATACACTCCAAGAAGGTCTGGAGAAGTAGGTGAAGCAAGGTTTACTTCATGGAAGCCTTCCAAGGGGTCATTAGCCATAGCAAAAGCCTCATCATAAGATAACCTATGTGAAAATAAAACACAGGTAATTATTCAGAGATAGTGCCACTTAAAATTAAGATGTGTAAAGTATAAAGTATTAACTTACATTATAAAGTATAAACTTACAATTAAAAAGATAGCAAAGGAAAAAAACTACAATCATTTAACATTTAAGTGACCTCAGAGTATAAATACTACAAAAGGCAAACAATTGGGTTTGAAATAGACTTGAGAATGATAGCTAATACTGTTAAAGTTAGTCAATTAATAAGTAACAATGAGGAAGGAATAAAAATGTGCTTGATATTTTTAACTTTGTTATCATATGTGACATTGGTTAGACTGAGTAGAAGAGGCAGTATAATACATATATTCAGAATGAGACAGACCTAAGTTCCACCATCTGTTCTGTTCTCCCTCATACTGGCTATGTGATTTTAGATAAATGTTTTTTCTTTCCTTTTTATTTTGAAATAATTTCAAATTTACACAAGAGCTGCAGCACTCTTTCACCCAGATTACGAAACTGTTAACATTTTGGAACCATTTAATAGGTTTCAGACATGATGTGCATTACCCCTTACTAGCTCAGTTTATATATCCTAAGTACATGGATGTTCTTCTAACTACAAAACCAGCATCAAAATCAGGAAGTTAATGTTGCTCAATATTAATATCTAATCGCCAGGTCTCAAACAAATTTCACTGATTGTCCCAACAACGTTCTTTATAGGCCCAGGATCCAATCCAGGATAATGTATTATATTTCTCTAAGCCTTAAATTTCTTCTCTCACAAAATGAGAAAGGGAATAAAGATATTCCCTCTCTTCTTCAGGTTACTGTGAGGATTAAGGAAAACAATTCACATAAAATATTTAGCAGTGTGCTATGTATCTGGCACATAGTATGGCCCCAATAAGCATTTGTTATTTAGTCAGCCATTAACAATAACATGGATGCTTCAGTTTCTACATAAACAAAAAAAACATTTCACATAACTACTCAGTTACAGTAGAGTTTACATGAAAACGAGTGTATCATTTACGTTTTTCACTTAAAGAATCTAAAAAAGAAATCTTATAAATCCTTTACTGATTTCCTATTGTCCACAGAATAAAGTCCAAACATAAGCTTGAAAATCAAGGTCTTCTATACCTGAACCCAACTTCTTTTGATTTTTTTCCTTCCTACAGTAGTACTTGGATAATCATGAGTTAATATCTTCCCAGCATTTCTCAAAATTCCCAAACACAAGCACCAGTGTAGCGCTAAATCTCATTAAGTATAAAAAAAAATCATTCATTAAACTGAAAAATTTTATTCTCGCATACACTTAATAAAAAGACAAGTAGAGAAGAACAAAAGTTGCCATAAGTCGAAAAGGAAGAGATTGGATTGAATATTTACATATTCTCTCAAAATTTCAGATTATGCATCACAGACCTTCAAGAATATATATGGACAATCAAAACTCTAACTACTGAATTTACGAATGCCAAATTTCAAATCCAATCGATGTTTTCTTTATTGTAGCAAACAGTACTTTCTGTCTTCAAAATGAAACTAGTCCTTGTTTTTCACCCAAAATATTCACTACGCCAAATGAAAGACCATAGTAACAAGAAATTTAAAGTATTATTCAATTATAATTTATTATTTTTTCATCTGAGAATATTTCTCATTCTTTATTTATAATACACAGACATACACCGAGCAAATATCCAACCCTGAATAATTCATTTTCACTTGAATAGAGTTTACTAATCAATTCACTTTAAGGTAGCAAATAGGGTTTTTATCAAACTTTGACATGTTATCAGTATTAACTATTTATGATACTTTCTTCTATCTCATATATTTCAAATTCATCTCT
>NW_011888790.1:5213489-5225968 GCF_000151845.1 Pteropus vampyrus | reverse complement strand
CCACTGAAGTATTTATGGATGAAATAAGACTACTTGTATTTGTTTCCAAATAATCCAGAGGTAGAGGGAGAGAATGCGGAACTGAGCCATCCAACTACCAGTTCCAATCGCATAGGATTATAGGGTCGCTTCTCCCATTACAGCAGCTAATATTTATTGACCACTTACTAAATATCAAGTATAGTTCTCGCATATTTATTGTTGAGGAAACTGCATCTCAGGATAGCCAAGATTAAAATCTATGTCTGTTGGACTCCACAGTCCAAGCTCGTAACCACCACAACACACTATCACCACTAGAACTGCTTGCCATTCCATTGTTAGACCATTAGAGGAAGAATGTTCCTCCTCATTTTGAACTAAAATCCATCATCCTTGTAACATCCACCCTATTTTTCCTATATATAAACATAATATTCCATATATTCTTTCAACGAGTGTTTACTGAGGGCTAACTACATGCAGGGCTCTGGAGAAAGATGATGAAAAATCGTCTCTGCTCCCAAATAGTATCAATATCATAGAAGAGACTGACTAATAAAAGTGATGGTACAGTATGATAAATGCCACAGAAAATATAAAGGTACTAAGAGGGGCAAATAAGTCAGAGGGAAAGGACTTCCAGAAAAACTAAAGCTGAAGAAAACACTCAAAGTACAAGTAGGGAATAATGAGAACTACAAAGCTTTCCAGGCATGGCTAAGGTGTGAAAGCAAACCATTTATAGAAAATAAAAATATCCCATAAACTGGACTACAAGCTTTGTACATAAGTACCTGAAAGAGAGGCAGGTTTGATTCCTGCTTCTGACCAATTACTGGGCCAATCTGAACCTAGGTTCTCTAATCTAGAAATCTGTGCCTCGGTTTTTTACCACACAGGATGAGAATTAAGAGAGAATGTATACAGCACTTGGGAAAGCCTCTCTGAGCAGTGCCTCTACTACAATGTTTTCATTCTGGGGGATACAATTAAACATTGTTTAAATTCAAGTCACTTCGGAAAAAGATGATTTTAAAATTAAATGTAGTCCCTTTTCAAGCATGTGAAATTTCCATAAAATGTAACTTAGCTGGTAATAAACTAATAATCAGGCTGGTCTGAAAATCTTTTGCTCTTTAAAATATATGGAAACTTTAAGACTTTACAGTCAAAATTCTTGTATGAGTAACATAAACTGCTATTTTTAAGCAATAGTACTCTGCATAAAGTAATGAGTAATACAAAAAAACTAATTTCAATTGGCGATTACCCCAATTCATAAACTAAACTTGTCAAGGAGCACTACCAATATGTGAAAAAGTTGACCGTGTTAAATCCTCAGGGATGAATACCAACACAGCTTGGCTAGCTTTATTATTATTCAGTTCTAAGTAATAAAGCTGATTTCCAATCATGAGGAAAAGTTGCTCAAAATAATTTTTATTTCTGATCCCTAATATGCATTTCATATTGTTTCTTCTTTCTAGAAGTCAGTATTATCACAGCAAAAACAGTAACCAATATTTACTGGAAGTTAACTATGTGTCACACACTTTTGCTAAGAATTTTAAATATTAACTCATTTCATGCCTAGAAAAATTCTAATAATTTTTATAAAAATTATTTTTTCTAATTAAAATAAATTTTATAATTGAAAACAAAAGGCATCCCTAGGACAACTCAAGAAATTAAGATGAATTACTGGTACAATATTTTCAATTAAACATTTGAAGGACATGGGTTAAATGGATAAAAATAAATGAAATCAAGAAACTCAACGTAGTGTTATCAGTAGTTCGAAAGAACAAAAAAATCTATTCTACCACAAAAAGCACATTCCCCTTATTTGACTTCTTGATAATTAGAAAACAGAGGATTTCACTGCCAAAAAAAAAAAAAAAGTTAAGCTGTGATTTTTATCTTTTTCCTTATCAATATCTGAAAATTAATTTTAATTCTGTATCTACTAAAATTCCTCAAAGCACTACACTTTGGAAAGTAAATAATTCCCAGCACAGGAGGTTAGCAGAGTAGAAATACCAATACCTGATGAAGAAAGAGAAGGTTCTAGTTTTAGCCAAGATCTAAATTGTATATATGCAAATTTGGGCAGGTCATTAAACTTCTCTGAACCCAAATATGTTTATTTATTTCGTGATGGAATTGGATCCAATGACCGTAATTGTGAAGTGGTGAGTATACTTGTCTGGTGTACTTGTTTGTTAGAAGGAAGGCAAGGGTTTGACTTCCCAATGGGAAAAATTAATCAGTATTTGCTATCTCACCAAATAGCTTGTACTCTGGAATCAGGCTCAAGTCCTATCTGGACCAGTCACTAATAACATGACCTTATAGCCTTAAGTCTAAATTTCTCATCTGAAAAACAGAGTTAAAAACTATACCTATCTCATAAGGTTGCCATGAGAATTAAGTGAGACAATACATATATCTGCCAATTAAAATTCATTATTACTTATTATAATGTCTCTAAGGTATTTTCTAATACTTGCCAAATAGTTTTGTCACTGTTAGCACAATCATCATCATCAAGGAGAGCAAAAAACAATGGTTGTCTTGTTGCTATAAATGTTATAAAAAGTGAAAAGTTTATTGTTCTGAATATTCTTCCTCAACAAAGCAAGCATCAGTATGTTATACTGTGTATATGAAATTTGGTTTACTTTTATTATAATAGAAATTAAATATTTCAAGGTAGGTCAAAAAAAAAAGTTTAAGGAGAGGGAAAAAAAATGGCATAGATGACAGAGGCTCTGTTCATCCCTCTGGCGACCAAATCAAAACTGTGATGAAAACAAGGAGCACCAGCAAGGAAAAATCGCCTGGGATCTTGATAAACAAGCCATACAACTAGGGAGAAATTCAAGAAGTCACCCTGCAACGGCAGAAGGTAGGTCAGGGCGAGGACGCGGGGCTGCCTGGTCTCCAACGGCTGAGACGGAGACTGCGCCAGTGGCAGATGCCTCTTAAAGGGACCGCATCCATGAGCAGATTTTCATGGTAATGGACCTGCTCACGCTGAGCACCAGTGCGGATTATCTGCGCACAGAGGGCACCAGGGATTTATAGGGAGACATTGCAGAGTGAGGGTCTAGGTAAGACTTGCTGGGTACAGAAGTATCCAATGGAAGTATCCATTGTTCCCTGTTGAGCCCTCCCCACTACCAATGCACAAGACACAGAACCGCCACAACCTTGACATTATCAAACTGGATAACAGAGGTCGCTCCACCCAGAGGATTCCCTGAAATCCCTCCTCCCCCAACTCGCAGCCCCACCCAAGCCACATCCAGATGTAACCTCAGCGAATCAGGTGCTCCTTGCTGAGACTCATACTGGTGGAGGCAGCTGGCCTCAGTTTCTGGTGTGGCCTTTTGAGGCAACTATAAGCACAGCATCTGTGGATTGCTTGCTGAATCTTAATAGGCGGCCCCTGAGGAGTAGAGGCTTGGGCTAAATTTGGCCTGCAGCTGAACCCCTCTCAGGACTGTGCCACTGGACATCTACTTCACAAATCCACACTAATAAGACAGGGAGACTTAGAGCTTGCTTAGTATATAGAAACAGACATGGAAAGACAGCCAAAAATGAGAAAAAAAAGAAGCAGAAAACATATGAGAACAGAACAGAGATCCAGATAGAATGGAGTCAAGTAATCTAACAGATACGGAGTTCAAAACACTGGTTATAAAGATGCTCAATGAACTTTTGGGAAGTGTAGAGAACTTCAACAAAGATAAAAAACATAAAAATGGCAATGGAAATTATAAAAGAGAACCAGTCTAAAATGAAGAACAAATTATCTGAGATGAGAAGTATATTAAATGGAATAAACAAAGGAATAAACAAAGTGAATAAAGAAAAGGATCAAATGCCCTATCTAGAGGACAGGAAAGCCAAGAACATACAATCAGAATGGCAAGAAAAAAGATGCCAAGCCTATAAAAATAATTTAAGGAGAATATGGGATACTATTAAGGGTCCAAATATCCGTCTGATCAGCGTACCTGAAGAAAATCAAGATGTTGAACAGCTGTTTGAATAAATAATGATGGAAAACTTCCCTAACCTGGTGAAGGAAATGGACATTAAACCCCAGGAAGCTCAGAGAATTCCAAAAATCAGGGATCCAAAGAGGGCCACACCAAGACACATCATAATTAAAATGCCAATGGTTAAATACAAAGAAAGAATATTAAAAGCAGCACAAGAAAAACAGATAATTACTTATAAGGGAACACCCATATGAACTGGCAGCTGATTTCTCAGGAGAGACTATGCAGGACAGAAAAGCTTGGCAAAAAATAGTCGACGTGATGAAGACCCAGGATCTACGACCAAGAATTCTTTATACAGCAAAGCTATTAGTTAGAGTTGAAGGACAGATAAAGAGCTTCCCAGACAAAAATAAGCTAAAAGAATTTATCACCACCAAGTCAGTATTACAAGAAATGTTGGAGGGACCTCTTTAAGAAGAAAAAACATGTATCAAAAACAGGAATAAAGAATAGTAACAACTACATTCCTATCAATAAGTACCTTAAATGGAAAAGAATTAAGTGTTCCAACCAAAGGGTAGAGTGGCTGAAAGCATAAGAAGACAAGACCCCTACATATGAAAAGAAAAGGAATGGAAAAAGATATTGCTTTGATGGACCTAGAAGGTATTTAAGTCAGACAGAGAAAGATAAACACTATATGATTTCACTTATATACAGAATCTAAGGAATAAAAATAACAAACTAATCAAAAACAGACTCGCAAATATAGTGGGCAATTTGGTGACGGACAGAGGAGAGGGAGTTTTGGGGGGCTGGGAGAATGGAGTGAAGGTTTAAAGAAGTACAAATTAGTAGCTGATGGATGGTCACGGGCATGGGAGCACAGCATGGGCAATGCAGTTAGCATTAATACGTTGTCTAGGTGGAGGGTCAGGGAGAGAGGGAGTAATTGGGGGGATCGTTTTACGAACTATATAGATGTCTAACCAATGTACTATATACTTGAAACTAATTAAAATAAATAAATTTAAAAAAACAGTTTAAGGATTATTTAGTGTATTAATTTTCTCTTTCAATTTATTGACAGACTGTTGGGAAAAGGAGGGAAGGGAGGAAGGCTGATTTTTTAAATTCTCGAGTGACTTCTTAATTTAGCATAAATTATGGAAGAAACATCTTCTGTCATAAAAAATCAGTTTGCTACTTCAATGATGTGTATAACGAATTAGTGTTACCAATTCCATCAGTTCTTTATAAACCTTCAACATCTAAAAAATATTTATATTTCTTAAGTACATTTAAACATATATTATTAGTATAAAATAGTGTATTTAATAAATTTTATCAATTATATTTATTCTAGTTAGAATGGAAGGATTGCCAGCTTCAACTCCTCCGGGCAAATCCTGGTACTAAATTCTAAGAATACAGGTTTGAAAATGGACTAAAGACACAGTGTGTAGCCTAATATGAGCCTCTTAGTGATAACCCTGAGGTTTGTGGGGAGGAAAGAAGGGAGAAGAGGACATTTCAAGGAGAAGTAAATGTAAGTTAGATTTTAAATGCTACAGAGGAGTCCAATAGACAGGCAAGGAATGAGGTTTGGCACTAATGAAACAAACAAACACAAAAAGAGACAGAAAATCAGGCTGGGAAGGCACACATGTGGCAGATAATTAAAAGCTTCATTAACATGGAAAATGTTGCTTGGAATTTATCCTGAAGAGATGATCAGATCCACATTTTAAGAAGTGCATGTGTACTGTGATGTCATTAGAAAAATGACTACGAAGGCAATGAGGACTTTAAAGAGAAGAAACTAGAGGCAATTCGTTAAGACGTTACTGCAACAGGCTAGTTAAGAGATTATGAAGGTCTGATCTAATGCCAACAGAGTAGATGGAGGCATATATATACACATGAAAAGCGTTCGAACAATCGCTTCATTTGTATTTATTCATATACCTATACAAACTACATTACTCACATAAATATTACAATATTATATTCTGTATGTGTGACATACACACAAATGCATTATTCTAGCTACTCCTTCCTCACAGCGACCCTTTGAAATGGTTCTTAACTCTATTTTACAGATACAGAAACTGAGGCTCAAGGAGATTAACTTCATCAAGCTCAATTAAAAAATAACAGAACTAGGATTCGAACCACTAAGAATCACTTAAATCCAACATTTAAAAGGGTAAAACCAATTGGGGAGGAGGCATAGGGACTCAGATAAAGATTAGATCAAGGCAGAAGATCTCTAACATGGATCTCACGCAAACAACCACAAGAAACAATCTTAACAGAAGACTACTGATTAATCTCTGAATCCGTCTTAACTTTCAAGAAGAGAAAACTAAAGTTTCTCTAAGGCACTGCCATTGAAATGAGCATTTGTTATTGCTTTGTTCTTTCTATTCTTCCCTATATTCTCTTTGCTATCATTTCCTCCTCTATTTTGTTGCTAGGCTGGGATTTAAAAAACTCTTTCATCCCTCTACAGGACGTGGGGGGCGGGGGGGAAGCATAGAAAAACAAACAGAAACTTGATTTTACTGGAGTGGCCTTATTCTTGTGTATTCAAAAAAGTGCGAATAACCTGATACTAATAATTAGTGTGAATTTTTAAAGTGTGTAACAGCATTGTACCTAACTGCCCTTTTCTTTTAGAAACACACACTGAAATATTTATAGATTAAATTATATAATGCCTGGAATTTGCTCAAAATAGTACAGGAGGGAGATGTAGATGAGGCAGGACTGAACATTACTGATGGTTACTAGGACTAGATGATGGAAACTTTAGGGCTCATTTTGTTTATTTTATTTGAAATTCTCCATAATTAAAAAGCTTTGAGATTTATTCAAATACTACACAAAGGAGGAAAAAAATAAAACAAAAAGTGCATATATAAAAAAATCATATTCTCATTAACTTTCACTATAATTTTAAAGTTGGTTTTCCAAACTAATATTTGGGTTGTAACAAAAAAAATTCGCATACATTTGAAGAAGCATTCTGTTTCTAAGTGTGAATTTAATTAATAACCCAAAGGAAAAATTAGTCAGATGGTCAATTAAGCTACACAATATTCCCACTCTTATTACTATAGACCATAAATTAATTCCCATTTACTAATTCCACAGGACTTAAATGTACAACTTGACATATTTAGAGAAGTTAATTATTACAAATTCTTAAATTAAGGGTTTTTAGAAAATGCTCAAAATGTACTGGGTTACAAATGTTTTATGTAATTACAAATCTCTGTAACATTAAATAGTTTTGCAAGTTTCTTCTTAATAGTAAAAGCCTTGTTTTGCATATATCAAGAATATATGTCAACTAAACATTCAATAGGCATTGAAGTATATGTTAACTGGATAAATAAATAATAAGAGTCTTTAGAGGGAATGAATGTCAAAGCAGTGAAGATTGGACATAGTGATTCCAGGCCACTTTTGTTGGAAAAAAGAGATAAAGCAATACCTTTAGAGAGTATCAAGACTGGAGAAACTTTTTTAAAGTTTGGGGGGACCTGAGTATGTTTTCAAACAAGTTTCAGAAAACAGTCCTTCTAGTTCAGATTCTGTCACTCACTAGCTGTATGAACTTGGACAAGTCACTTAATTTCAGAGTTCAAATATAATTCTCTTCCTAACAGGAAATTTATTTATTGTTTTTCAAACTTACTTTGGTTATTCTTTCATATTTTATACCTATCAGCCAACCAGGTGTTCCGAAACAAATACTCAATATTATTACTCTTCTCTAGATAGATCAAATTACAATTCACTTATTTGTGAATAAATTCTAAGCTATCATCTGCTGGTGTTCCTTTATGCTTCTTAGGTCACTCTTACATTCCTCTATAGAGTTTCTTTATTCGAGACTGTCAATTCATATGCTTATATGTTGAATTTCATCAACTTTTATTACGTTTACATTTACAACCCTGTTCTTAATTACAAGCAACAAACCTCATTAATTTGAACTGTTTCAACAACTTTCATTCTTTTTCCTCTGATCTAAGTCATCTTAATTTATGGCGATAGCCATTTAGTTTTGTGTTGTTGATATCCTGAAATAAATCGATTATATTTTCACTTTTTTCCTAACTATGACTGTATAAAATTAAAACTTCTGAACTACCTCATTTAGTTATAAGTTGAAAGGGAAAGCAGAAGAGAAAAATCGAGATAAGTTAATGCTATCTGTAAGTACCCCTCTCTTCCTTCCCTTAGTCCCCTCGTTTCCATTTCTACTGCTAGATCAGTTTCAATACATCCTAACATTCTTCTACTGACCATCCATTAGCAAACACAACACAGCACCTACTGAGTTCCAAGCCCAATGCTAAAGCAATAAAATGGGGTAAGATGACTTAAGCTCTGCCTTCAAAGCTTGCATACATTAAAGGAAGAGACCTCCTTGTCAATGAACATGACAAACACAATATAAATATTAAAATTAATAAATACCAAAATAGAAGCATGTACTGGGTGCTTTGAAAGCATAAAAGAAAAAAATGTATTACTTGCCAAAGCTAAGGATATCAGTACAAAAAAAAGGGAGAAACTAGTTAAAAAGGTGTTTTCAAAAGCTCAGATAGTAAATATCTAACTAGTTTAACTAGTTAGAATGTCAAGTACATTTAAGTAATTAATTCAGTAACCAATTTACTACCCTTCATTGAAGTGCATCTTAACTGAAACTATAGGACAAAGGTTTAGTTTGATAAAGTGTGCTCCTTCAGAATATCCTCAAAGCTTTTGTCATTACCTCGACACACAAATACCTCTACCCCACTACTCACCCTTCCTTCCTCCCCACTGTCCAACTGTTCTAATATTTTTTATTTGGCACTCGTTAAAATTACAATAACTATATATATACACATATATATACAAACACACACACACACATATATATATATATGAAAAGTGCCTTCTAAATTTTGAAAACCTATAAACTATATGGGAATTATTATATGGCCTACATTCAAGACTCCTTATGAATACTTTAACCCCCTACTGTGACTTGCAGAGCAGATGTTCAATGAATATTTGATTTAAAAAGCTCTGGTGACATATGAAGAATTACTTATTACACTAATATTAAGTATCTCATAAATGTTAAATTAAAAACAATTCTTTAACATTACAACCTACACATGAGGAAATAGTAGAGTGTAGTAGCTAAGAGCATGGATATTAAAGACAAATAGCCAGACTTCTAATCTAGTCCTGTCACTTAATTAGCTGTGTGATCTGAGCAAGCTACCTCTCCCAGTTCTTCAATCTTCTCAACTATATAAGGGGATGAAATTAGGGATTACCGAACATCTAAGTCACTGTGAGAGTAAACTCATATAGAGTTTAAACCAAAACCTGATACAGGGTAAGCTCTAGACTCAACAGTAGTAGTAGCAGTGGTATTACCATCATCAGAAAACTTAGATATTTTTTAAAACAGAAATACAAATAACACCTTTCAAAAGGTGTAGACTAGATATGGAAGAGGCAAGCACATTATGAGTTCCATTTTGGGCCATATTCAGTTTTTAATCCTGGCTCTGCAATTAGTCAGCTATATGACCAAGGACAAATAAGTAACCACAAGCAAGTTATTTCACCTCTGAGCCTCAATTTCTTAACTTGCAAAATGCGATAACATCCCTGTATCCCAGGAATGTCCCAAGGACTAAAGGAGTCAAGGTATTTAAAGTAAACAGCACAGTGCCTGGCACGCCATCAAAGTTATATTTGTTCCTTTCTCCTATCCCCTCATATCTCATTTACTTTTCATCTCATTATTATAAAGTTCATATTATGTTGAACCATATGAAAAAACAGATGACTACTGACAAATTCACATGGTTCTACCTAATAATACCATACCCATTCACAAATGGAGAAAATACGTTCGGGGAGAGTAAATAATTTACTCATGGTAATCTGTACAATAAGTAATGGAGCTAAAACTAAAAAAATATGTTTCGAGATTTAATAATTTTTCATTTGGCCAGCTTACTAATTAGTTCAACGAGTCCTGCTCAGGATGGGAGAAAAGAATAATTTTAAAAATGATTTTGTGGAGTGTCTATGTGTGTGTTGGGGGATTTAAGGGTTTAGGGAAAATTAGAGGAAAACATTAATGGAAGACTATGCATAACTACACTAATTCAGAAAGTACCACTGGATGTAATTAGAAACTTTACTAATTACAAACCCCACAAACAGGTGAACATTAAATATCCATCCTGGAGAAAGGTTAGACATATTCAATACCATGGAAGATTTGATTGACAAGCACAAAGAAAAGTTATATTAAATGTATTTACTTTGACTCACAAAGGTATACCCTAAGGAAGTGGAAAAAGAAAAAGTTAGGTTTTTCTTCTAATAGTAAGAAATACACTATGGTAGTAAAACCGTATATAACTACTAAGTTTTCCTATAAATTCCACGAGGGCTTTAGTATCAGGTCACTTAAGCTATATTTGGGATGTCTGTTCAACATAAAAAGTCCTATCAAAATGCACAATGCTAGTAAATAAATAACAAATGTTAACAGAACAAGGCCCCATAAAACTGGTGGAATATTTAACAGTGTCAAATAGTCACTATGATTGGTCAATGTATCTATTCTACTTCTCCTTGATTTGTCATTCACGTTTTCCTAAATTGCATGAACAAAAAATATATATATATAAGAACGAGGATAATAAACAGAAACTGGGTCTTTCAACAGATTTACAAGAGAACAGTTTTGCTTTAATCCTCTCATTGGCCTCTCCAATTATATAATCATTCCGTGGCAAAAGATTACACGGTTCTTTCCCTACACTGAAAAGGAGCTGGAGAGGGAAACAAGTGTGAAACAGGTAGCCTGGTAATGTTACATTTCCTTCCACCTCACTAAATTGTCTGCCTCTTAGTACTCAGCTCTTAATTTACAAGACCTTACCCTCTAGCCATTATAGATTTTTTTTTTTTTAATCCCACAACAACTGGCAACTATTCGCGTGCTACAGATCCCACCTAACATCGTCATTTCCAGAATCCATTAGGCTCGCTTGTCCCCGGGCGGTCGGAGCGAGTTGTCATCGCTCGAAGAGCAGTGTTAATTACGATAACGTCTGTGCAGTTCGTCTCAACTCTCCGAAACAAAAGTCAGGCTGAACTGGGCTGCCTCCCGCGGCGCGACTCCGAGCGCTTGCTCTTGCCCACCAGGTTTCGCCGAAACCTCCCGAGGGTGACCTCTACGCCTCGGGATGGTGCCTCGCACATCGTTTACTGAGACCCCTGGTCCACGCTGCTGCTTCACCCCGCTCAGCCTCCGCGCTGAGCCCGGCTCCAGACTTATTCCGGAACTCTTTAGAACCCCCTCTGCGACCCCGGGCCCCCAGCTCCAAGTCGCGCGCGCCCCGCCGACAGGTAACCGGGTTCGGGCTCCCCGCCTCGGGCGCTCGGGACCGCGCAGTTAATGAGTAACGCGCCTATGCTCCGGGTAGCGGGCGCGGAGCCGCCGACGCCCACCCGCGGCCCCGGGGAGTGCCCAGATGCCCAGAGCCCCGCACCTGCCTGGGTCCCGGGGCCCGCGTGCCGAGGAGGGGGAGCGCGCTCGCCCGGCCCGGCAGCGGGACAGGATCTCCGCGCGCCGCGCCCTCCGCCGTGCCCGCAGCTGCACCTGCCACGGCAGTCTCTCCGGGCCCGCTCGCGGGAGGCGGGCGCCGAGGGGGGCGGTGCTCCGCGCCCCGGGCCTCTCCCTCCCGCGGCTGCACTCACCTGACGAACCCACGGCGGCCGCTGCCCGCGCTAAGGGGCGCTCGCAGAGCCGCAAAGAGCGCGCCCCGACGCAGCAAGAGGCGGAGAAGGATGGTCGGCTGACGCCGCTCCACTCCGCCGCCGCGGGCGCACCGCGCTGGGAGCCGCCGAGGGAGCGGGAAACTGCGCCTGCGCCGTGAGCTGAGCCGGGAGCCGGGAGAGGCCTGGCCCCGCCCCGCCGTGGGAAGGCGGGGTTCGGGGCGGGACAGGGGCGGGGCCGGCGTAAGGCCCGAGGGGCCGACGCGCTCCCGCGCCCCCTGGCGCCAAGCGCGGCTCTTCGCAGGTGCCGAGACGCGGGCCCCAGGTGCAGCTGCGAGCGGTTTCCCTGGGAACGAGTACGAGCCGGCGCTGAGCCGTGTTTTCCTGGACTCGAGAGCCTGTCTCAGGTTAACTTCGAGTGTGCTGGGCTCGCCAGGAGTCGGAAAATGAACCTTCGATGTGAGTTGAGGACTGCTAGAACCAACCTGAGACTTGGCGTAGGTATATACCCTACCACGTGGGAGTGGTGGTGGAGGAGAGTGGGAAGACTGGGGGTCGGATAGAATCCGATCTCCGAAGGATGGGGAACCCATTATTCCAGCAGCTACTAGGGCATTCGAGGATATCATTTCTGTACCTTCCTTCTCTCATCTTTTGTGT
>NW_011888790.1:5206353-5212549 GCF_000151845.1 Pteropus vampyrus | reverse complement strand
CAAATATAACAATAACAACTAAATCTAATTGATAAATTCAACATACCACAAACTGCTCGGCTCCTCAGTCTTGCCACACTCTAGCATATATCCTGTCTTTGCATATGCTGCTCCTTTTCTTATTATGTCCTGACCCTCCACCGCTTCCTTACCCAGGTAATTCCTGCTTACCCTTCATTATTCAGCCTAAGCATCAGTTCCATTGTCAACTCTTCCCTGTTGCTTGCCACCCAGCCCTATCCACCCCGGTATGGGCTAGGTATCCCTAACTGTGCTCCCATACCATCTTATCTCTTTCTAGCACTTACCACATAGAATGGTAATTGTAATTTTGTCTGTTTTCCTAATTACTATGAGCTTCTTGAGAATAGGCACAAGGCCTGACATGTAATATGGCTGGCTCAATAAATGCAGAATGAGTGAATGACATACATGGAGATGTACTCTCTTGATATATAAATGTTTACAGGACAGGCCCAATGATATATTCTACATAGGATCTAAGACATCATGCATGTATAGGAAATAGTAAGCAATAGCCATATGCCTAAGTCCTGTGTTAGTTTATTTAAAAATCACCTACCATTAATGAGGCTCTTTGGAATGTACTTCGAGGTGTTTTCTCTCACATGCTTAACCTGATAACATAATCTGAGAATGCGAAGGGCAATATGGGTAGTTACCTATAATAATACTTCAGTGTCCTTGCAGCACAAAAACCAAAGTACATTACAGAGTATTAGATACTCAGAATCTCAGCCTGTAAAATATATGAAGTGTTGTGAGCATCCTAAGTTAGATTGCTCAACCATATATTAAATGGGTAGATACTTCATCACTTTAAAATATGATGATAGATTTTTTAGTGTGCTCAGATTTGCCTTCTTTCTTTTTCATTAAAAAATAAATTACAGCATACAACTAATGTCAAATACAACATATAAAATATATATTTTTTAAAAACCTAAGACTTTCCCATCCATACGTGGGGCTAGAAAACAAGGCAGATGAGTACAAATATCTAAGGTTGAACAAATTATTGAACAAATCATTCTAAGTTGGTTACCCTTAGTTATAACTTTCATTGCTTATTTGCCTCTGTTTTATTTCCAAAGTTCAGAAAATATTGTATATTTACATGGTACTTACCAGTGTTAAACTGACTTCATGTAAATTATCTCATGAGTCCTTTATAAAAAAATAATTTGATATAGGTACAAAGGTAGTTATTTTTCATCTTTACAGATGGGAGCTTGGACCACCAGCATTAAGGCTTTGCTCTTCAAAATACAGGATAATATGTTGCAAACAAATGAAGTTAAAATGCTTTAAAAAGCATACTGGACTTCATATCTAGCATTATGGCAGACTAAATACTGATTGATTCTCCCACCAAAAATAACTCATCATGCTAGATAAAATATATAAAACATCAAACATATCAATAAGCTGACAAGGACATAAGACACCCTCAAGGGCAAAAACTGGGTAAAAGCAGAAACTCAGACAATGTTAAATAATAGTATTGCAAAAAAAAAAAAAAAAGTGAGAAAAAGTACCAAGAACAATCTATCATTTCCATGTCTAGCAAAATAGTTTCTTGTGGGCTAGTGCTCATTGGTCACATTCCTGTAAAAATTTGCCTTTGCAACTCCTGTACAAAAACAGAGCTATCTCTGAAGTGTCTTTCATTAGATCAGTCATGGACAACTCTGCATTTCAGGCCCTTTTTCTCATGTTGGATAAACAACTGTAAAGATCTGAGGACCGGGAGAAATGGTTGACAGAGGAGCTTAGACTCTAAAAAGTATGGTTTCCTTCAAAAGAGTCACTTTAACAAGCATATAAAGAAATGTTCCGAGAATGGGCTTTAGATCCAGTTTATTTCACAGACACACAAGTTGCCATCCATTAAACACATATCTATCTATTCACTGCTTCTCTATACCAGGTACATAAATAATCTGTAGTAGGAAGGAGGAGAAAGAGAGATGAGACTTAATGAGAGGACTTCCTGGCTTCCCCACAGTATTTCAGTCCCAGGTACTAGTCTATTTCTGAGGCTTCCTTCATCCTGCCCAATCTCATACAATATTCTATGAGAAATCCTTGTGTCCTTAAAATAATCTCGCCCGCTCCCCCCCACACACACTTTGCTTAGATTTTGAATGGAAAATAATATATTTTTGTGGAGAGATTGGTTTCTGTAGTGATTTAAAAAATAACAGTAGCTTAAACAAAATAAAATTGATTCCTCTCATGTAAATGAAGGATGCCCTACAGGGTCGGTATGGTGGCTCTCTGATCAACATGGACACAGGCTCCTTCAATCATGTGTCTTCACCAACCTGAACATGCAGCTTTTATCTTATGGTCCATGATGGCTGCTCAAGCTCCAGCCATCACATCCTTATTACCAGACAACAGAAAGGAGATAGGCAGAAAAGAACACACCCCTCTACTTAAGAACACTTGCAGAAGTTACATACATCACTACACTTACACCTTATTGGTCAGCACTTGACTGTAAGTGATGTTGAAACATGTAGTCTTTATTAAGCAGCCATGTGCTCAGCTAAAATTCAGTGGTTCTATTGCTAAAGAAGAAGGGAAGAACAAATACTGGAGACAACTAGCAGTATCTGGCTCATAATCTGAAATCAGACAGGATCAGAGAAATGGTGATGGGGTAGAACATACAAATAGAGCAAAGACACTGTAAGTAAAACGTGCAATGTGGACAGTGATGGTGAGCAATGCACATTAGTTGGCACATGAAACCAATGCAGGTAGGTAAATAAGCCTGGAAAGATACGTGGGAGCCAGATTGTGGACGATCGTAAATGCTAAACTGAAGAATGTGGAAACTGGTAGTCAGAAGAGAGTTCTTGAAAGATTTTGAGCTGGAGAGTGAAATGATCAAAACTATGCTTTATGAAGAGTAATGTGGTGGCAGTGCCTGGAATGTACTTGAATGGGGAATGACTAGAGGTAAAGAAATTAGGAAGCTACTATGAGATGGTGAGTGCCTGTACTGCAACAAAAACAGTAAAGGAGAAACATTTCAAAGGATGAATTTATCTATTGCAACAAGTGATTAGATATCCTTCTCCTCCCTTTTATATCCTTTTTCTCTTTCTTTCATGTTCAGCATCGATTATACCTTTTTGAGATTGGCATAATGATTTTATTTAGGGAAGCATACTTTCACCATGTTCGGTTCATATGATTCAAGTGGACTGAATTCCCCCCACTTCAAGGGTGAGCATGTCACCTAGGCAAACCCAATTTGAGAATTCTCCTGGTATCTGTGATTAGTTCATAGTGAGCAAATGACTCAAGCAGGGCCAACGTTCTCAGCCATGTTCTACATTGCCAGCCAATGGAGAACATGGCTGAGAATGGAACTAATAGGGAGAAGACAGATCTGATTGATAAGAAAACCAAGTATGAGTCCTGATGACATTATTTGACTTCCCGGATCAGGTTGTGACTGAAGTTGAAAAACCTGAACTTTATAGTTACATAAGCTGGTACTTTTCTCTTTGCTTAAGTCAGTTTGTGTTGGGTTTTCTGCCACTTGCTGCTGATCATAAAGAAATAAAGGCGCAGAAGGTATTAATGATAATTCCAAACTTTAAAAACAATATCATCTATCTTTGTCATATATAGTATTAATAGACATGGCTCTGATAAATTTTATCTCTTCCAAAAAATCAAATCTGCTTTCAAATAGAAGATATTTGGTATAATTGGGAATGATCACAATTATGCTATGAAAACTCTGAAAGTAATTACAGAGTCATAAAATATTGGAGCTGGAGGACACCTTTAAGTCATCTCACCTCACCTCACCACCTATTTTCACAAATGATGAAATTGAGACCCAGAAAGATATGAAGTGATTTATCCAAAGTCACAACGCTAATATATGCTGGTCTTGCTTGAACACGGATCTTTGGAATACTAGTCTATATATTTCCATTGTATCATTCTGACAGTTCAAAACAAGACATCTAAAAAATGTTTTCAAACACATTTGAAATATATACTTCCTGTGAAGTAACTCTTTTGAAAGGACAATGTTCAGGTAATTTCTGAAAGGAGGCAGAGTAGAGGATGCTATATTTTCTTCAATATTTTAATTCTGGAAGCTTCTTTTAAAAATCACTGTTTTATGTATATATTATGTTACTCCAACTAGATTATAATTTGGAAACTGCATTCTTTTAATTTCCTTATATTCTTTAGTGTTGTTTCTTAAACTTTATCATAATAATTGCTTTCTGTGTTTGTTTAAAATTCTAGTAATTAGACACAGTTATCTCAGGTGATTCTGATGCTGTGGTTCACCAACTGTACCTTGCAGGTAGCTACTAGGTATTATTGACTGATTTACTAGGGCATGGGTATTTGCCTGAGAACTCTTGGTATATGTAATAGAATAGGTACTGTTTTTATACATAAGACTGGATGAGATAACATGTAGCAATAGAGAAGGTACAGAGGCAGGGATCTTTCCCTTGGAGAATAGAGAAACATTTTTTTCCTAACTAGGAAATATCCTGTAATCTGTTCAACTGAGTGGCTTTTAGCACATTAATGATACACAATAAATATTGATAAATGACAACATCAAAATAGGGCAAAGTTTAATAGACAAAAAGTCTGACTCCCCAAAGTGACTCAAGAAATACAAGTTATCTATATGTTCATCTGACTAAGAGGCAAGTACTTCCTTAGGGTCAATTTAACTGTAGGATGGATTGTGCGTTAATTTATAAATGTATTAGGTATAACACAGTGTAATTTCTCCCCGCTTTCTACCTCCATCATTCATTGTGGCAGACTACTAGTTTTTCCTTCTTTCCTGGCAGATGACTTTTGATCTAGAGATTACATTTCCCAGACTTCCTTATAGCCAGGCTTGGGTGTATGACCAAGTTCTCTTGAAGTAATGAGTCCTGCTTTATTTTCCTTCAGAACATGCATCATTACTTAACATCATATTATGTATCTACTCGTGTATTAACTGTCTCGTCTCCTAGAATGTAAGAACTATAAAGGCAGGGACATTGTCTTATTTTCTGTCATATGCCCAGCATTTAAATCAGCATTTATCATGTAAGAAACACTCATTAAATAAGGGAAATAATGTATAAAGGAATAATTGCAAAGACATTGCAAAGACAGATTATTAGATATTAGAGAATATGTGAGTCCCGGTATTTCTATAATGAAGATGAGTAGTAGACCTCATCGAGGATAGTTTACCCCTATTTGGGTTACCAGTTGAGCTTGAATGACCACCCTCTCTGTGCATACTTAGCATTTATATTTTCAACTAAAGGAGAACATACTGGGTTGATTTCAGTCAACAGAATATAGACTTCCTATTGTGGAGAGCTTCATACCACTTCAGAAGGATGACCTTTCTCATACCCAAACTAACCACTCAGGTTGCTTTTGGCTCAGATATCTATCCAGGTTCAATTATTAGTGATCAACACAGTAGTATATAGGTTTCACTTAATATACAATGGCATAAGTCACAGCAACATTGTTTGGAAAGATCATTGATCCTCACAGGAATGTGGTGAATATTGCTGACACTCCCATGCTTTCAAAATGAACCAGCAGCATCAGAGTCACCTGAGATAATTGTGTCTAATTACTAGAATTTTTAACAAACAAAAAGTAATCATTATGATACTAAAGTTTAAGAAACAACATTAAAGAATATAAAGAAATTAAAAGAATGCAGGCTTTCTAAATTATAATCTAGTCAGAAAAACATAATGTATACATAAAAGTAATTTTTAAAATATACTCTGAAGAAACTCCAGAATTAAAATAGTGAAGTAAAAATAGCATCCTCTACTCCTCCTCCTCCCAGAAATTACCAAGTAGCAAGGATAACAACAAACAAAAATATAAAATCCATTTTCACTGAAAAGAGGAGACACCTGAAACCCTAATGTACAGTGTATCCTGAAGTACAATGAAGAGCAGGAAGATTCATAAAAGCTATGAGTCTTCATAGATGGCTACAGATCCCAGAAAATATTGACAAAGTACATTTTACACAATTAAATGACTTACCGTGGAGGCAAAAACCCAATAATTCTTCATTTGAAACAAAAGAATCAAGTACCTGGTTGGCAGCAGTGCCTCCCCTCAAACTTATTTGTTGTAA
>NW_011888790.1:5200387-5206303 GCF_000151845.1 Pteropus vampyrus | reverse complement strand
TGAGGCAGGGATCTTTCCCTTGGAGAATAGAGAAACATTTTTTTCCTAACTAGGAAATATCCTGTAATCTGTTCAACTGAGTGGCTTTTAGCACATTAATGATACACAATAAATATTGATAAATGACAACATCAAAATAGGGCAAAGTTTAATAGACAAAAAGTCTGACTCCCCAAAGTGACTCAAGAAATACAGGTTATCTATATGTTCATCTGACTAAGAGGCAAGTACTTCCTTAGGGTCAATTTAACTGTAGGATGGATTGTGCGTTAATTTATAAATGTATTAGGTATAACACAGTGTAATTTCTCCCCGCTTTCTACCTCCATCATTCATTGTGGCAGACTACTAGTTTTTCCTTCTTTCCTGGCAGATGACTTTTGATCTAGAGATTACATTTCCCAGACTTCCTTATAGCCAGGCTTGGGTGTATGACCAAGTTCTCTTGAAGTAATGAGTCCTGCTTTATTTTCCTTCAGAACATGCATCATTACTTAACATCATATTATGTATCTACTCGTGTATTAACTGTCTCGTCTCCTAGAATGTAAGAACTATAAAGGCAGGGACATTGTCTTATTTTCTGTCATATGCCCAGCATTTAAATCAGCATTTATCATGTAAGAAACACTCATTAAATAAGGGAAATAATGTATAAAGGAATAATTGCAAAGACATTGCAAAGACAGATTATTAGATATTAGAGAATATGTGAGTCCCGGTATTTCTATAATGAAGATGAGTAGTAGACCTCATCGAGGATAGTTTACCCCTATTTGGGTTACCAGTTGAGCTTGAATGACCACCCTCTCTGTGCATACTTAGCATTTATATTTTCAACTAAAGGAGAACATACTGGGTTGATTTCAGTCAACAGAATATAGACTTCCTATTGTGGAGAGCTTCATACCACTTCAGAAGGATGACCTTTCTCATACCCAAACTAACCACTCAGGTTGCTTTTGGCTCAGATATCTATCCAGGTTCAATTATTAGTGATCAACACAGTAGTATATAGGTTTCACTTAATATACAATGGCATAAGTCACAGCAACATTGTTTGGAAAGATCATTGATCCTCACAGGAATGTGGTGAATATTGCTGACACTCCCATGCTTTCAAAATGAACCAGCAGCATCAGAGTCACCTGAGATAATTGTGTCTAATTACTAGAATTTTTAACAAACAAAAAGTAATCATTATGATACTAAAGTTTAAGAAACAACATTAAAGAATATAAAGAAATTAAAAGAATGCAGGCTTTCTAAATTATAATCTAGTCAGAAAAACATAATGTATACATAAAAGTAATTTTTAAAATGTACTCTGAAGAAACTCCAGAATTAAAATAGTGAAGTAAAAATAGCATCCTCTACTCCTCCTCCTCCCAGAAATTACCAAGTAGCAAGGATAACAACAAACAAAAATATAAAATCCATTTTCACTGAAAAGAGGAGACACCTGAAACCCTAATGTACAGTGTATCCTGAAGTACAATGAAGAGCAGGAAGATTCATAAAAGCTATGAGTCTTCATAGATGGCTACAGATCCCAGAAAATATTGACAAAGTACATTTTACACAATTAAATGACTTACCGTGGAGGCAAAAACCCAATAATTCTTCATTTGAAACAAAAGAATCAAGTACCTGGTTGGCAGCAGTGCCTCCCCTCAAACTTATTTGTTGTAAAAGAGAAGGGACAGTTGAAAGAGAAATGTTTAAGACATGCCATGTAGCCTTAATTCTATAGATATACAGGCTATATAGTGAAAGAAATTAAATGAGCCTTATAAACTAAAAGCATAACAAAAAAAAAAATGATGGGTGGACTAAAATAAAACTTAACTTGCATTTTGATAAGTATAAAAAGATTAAACTTAGCAATTAATTGAAAAATTTTCTCAAATGGAATATCAAATCAAACCCCAACTTTATGCTATATATGTAAAATAATGAAAGCAAAGTGATTTAGAGTGAAAATGAAAGGATAGACAAAGGCATCTTAAGCAAATGAAAATTTTCTCTCTCTCAAGAAAATCATAATTCGGGAAAAAAATAAAAACACTTTATAACAATAAAGTATGAAATGCAAAATTAAAATCTCACACTTATGAATATCCATACACCAAATAACATAGCATTTAAATTCATTAAGCCAAAACTATAAGAAATTCAATGAGAAATCATGACTAATTAATTTACCTCTCACACAGAGCAGATCTTATGGTCAAAAATAATAAAATAAGAACAAGGAAGACCTAAATAACATAATATATTTATATATTTATATATTTTTAAGTATATATAAATACATATGAGAAGGAGGATAAGAATATATCTTCTTTTCATATAGCCATGGACTATTCACAGAAATTTACTATGCATCAAAATAGGCTTCAAACAGGCGTAGAGATTCGATGTCTCATAGGCCAGGGAAATGCTCCTTTATTCTCAGCTGGCTTTTAGTACAGCTGGCTTCTCTCTTATTTACTTTACATACTGAACTTGAAGATGTAAAAAAAAAAAGTTTGAAAATCACTGTGACACACATTTAAACAACAATGTAAAAATATTTATTTTATTTTAAATTTAAGATGTAAGTCCATGTGCCAAATGTACAGAATGGAATGCTACGAAGCAGCAGCATTCAGAAGATGACCTCAACGTAGGGAGGAGGAAAGAGAACTAAAATGTTAAATCAAGCTACATTCAGAGACTGCAATGTGCTGATTGGCCCTATGGCCAGACCACGAGGAAAGATTTCTGCCGAGATTACTAACAAGCCATTTACCCATACTGTGAAGGAAAAACAGGAAAAGAAAATCTTTAAATCGGGTCCTACACACAATAAACACAATCATTCATTCCCTATGGCTAAACCCGTGGGGAACCTGTGGATCAAAAGCTGGGCATTGCCAGCAGGGCTTTCATGCTACACAGTCTTACCTTTTCACTCTACATACTCTTATCCTTTCACACTGTATGCCCGTACCATCAAAGAAAAATGGGTAAACAAAGTCTTTAAACAGTAACTCATAGAAACTAAGAAGAATATATAAACTGAGTTCCCTGAACACACAGGGTCCCTCTCAGTATCTTTTTCTCTATCCTTCTCACTGTCTCTCTCTGTCTCTCTCTCTCTCTCTCTGTCCCTCTGAGTCTCTCTCGGGCCCTCATTCCCTGCCTCTAAGAGGAAATCATGCTCTGTCTGTGGAGCGTTACCCCTTCTCCAATAAACTTTCCTTTTTTGACTCTAACTCTGGCGTGCACTTGAATTCTTTCTCGCGCTCAAAGAACCCTTTCACTCTCAGTGTGAGGCTTGCGAGGCTTAAGGGCTCCACCACTCAGGGAATGTGCCCTGCCCTGCATCAACCTAACTAACTCTGATTAGCTAGAACACACAAACTTTTCAAGGGCACTTCTGACAGTAAGGAGTTTGAGAAATTTAGTATAAACATGGATGTTTACTATAGGTGGGGTATTGCAATGAAAGGCAGAGAATGCTCCAATACTAATTCAAGACGAAAGAGAAGTCTGATGCTCCTTGCATCAGGCCAGATTGTGATCTGAGCTGTGTAAGATTCTTGTCCTGGTGTAAGAATGGAAGCTATTGTAGTCGTCAACATTTTTCATGCCTATGCCCTTAACCATCACTAGATTGGACAAAGACAAAGCAGTGTGTGCAGTTTGGGTTTATTTGAATGCAGTCAGAAGGCTAAGTTATGGGAACTTGTTAAAGAAGTGTTTTGAGGTCCAGGACTTTGGAGATAAAAGGGTTCTCAGAGGCCCAACTTACTCAACATGCAGGGGCCCAAGAGATTGTGCTTTCTTGCTGATCTGATGAAATATCTGAATACTGAGCTTGAAACCTCTGGGGAAAGGAAGAGCTTTTGTTTCAGGAAGTGAAGAGCTCAGACTCAAAGCAGGCATATGAATTGAGCTCATAGCAATTTCTCTGATCTTAATGGAATTACAGATTTTGAGGAGTTGCTGTACTATTTTGGTAGAAGTAAAGTCTAAATTTCAGAAGACATATTTTAATGAATATGAAACAAACTTTGTTTCTGCAGCTGCTTTTGGTGTGCAAACCTCAAGATGTGTTTGAATTACCAAGTAACTTTCCTATCTGTGCAGTCTGATTGTAAGAGGAATTTAATTTCACAGACCTGAAATAAAACTATGCTATCAAAAAAGATAAAATTTAATTAGAATTTGAGAAGCGGCATATGAATCACAAAAGTGTCCTAAATTTCTATCTACATGGCTCTCTTTCATGAAACTGCTGAAATCCAGGCTGATAGCAACTATCAGTAACAAAAATTTGGAGTTTCAGAAATTCAGCTATGTACTGCTTGTATACAGTCCAGATGTCTCAAGAATTGTTTAGTTGCATACATAACTGAATTGTCATTGGCATAATCAAAATTAATCAACAAATTTTTGCTTTAGATAAATATCTTTCAGTACCAGAAATATTCTGACATCATCTCCACATGAAATAAATCTTGCCAGACAGGCAGACACTTTTGGCTGCAAGGAATGGGCATCTGTCCCCAATTTGATGCCAGCAATGCCAGCTCAAGGCACTGATGATTCAGATAATTGTAGAATCTGACCTTGAGGCAAAGAACTGGAAGTAGGATGCTTAGCATAGTATGTTTAAGGAGTAAATGAATAATACAAACTTAATTAGTCTACCTCTTGAGGTATTGAAATTTCTAGCATATTGCGATTATGAGGCTTCTAGTAAGGCCTAGCCAAGAGACATGAGTCATCATCCCTAGTTTTGGTAGGCTGTATGTACATTTTTATTAATAGTTAACTAAATAATTTTAAAGGACTTTTTAAATATTATCCTAAAAAATCCTTAGTTTTGAATACCATTAGGAGAGAATTCAGGCCACACATATTTGAGTTTCTGATTATCCATAAAATGTGGACATCACTATTCTAAAGAATTAGAGAGGACTCCTGGTGTGAACATGACTAGCTAGCTATATTAGTATTTTCTCTATCTCTGAAAGTCATTTAAGAGCCACAAGGATAAAAATGCAACCTAGATCCCCCCAAATCCACAAACCTTTTTTTTCTTTTGCAAATTAAGACACAAGTATACTGCTCAGATCCTAAAACATGTATAAAGGTGGCCAAAAGCAGCTGAGATTGAACAGAAATTGTGTGGGAGGAAGTAGAGAGAAGAAGTACAGAGACAGATCTCAATATCAAGGAGGCCCAGCTAGACACTGCTGTGCCAAAGTATAATTCCCGAAGGCAAGGAGCACATGCTGAGTTATAGAAACTTTCTCTTTTGTTTGGAAATCGGGGTATGGAAGCCAGGGCAAGCCATGCCGGCAAAGAAAGACACTGTAGCCAGTTTGATTCAGAAAGACAGTGCAAGTAGGACTGCACAGAGAATCACACAGATAAACCATATTTGTAGGAATCAATATGTTTATGTGGCTGCAGAAAGGAGAGCCTGAGCTTTGTGAAAAACCAGCTCCTTCCCACCCTTACTCCCACCTGTGCTGGAAACTCTTACAAATAGCTGGCCAGGAAAACACACTTCATTCAATAATGAGATATAAGACAGGAAGTGGCACAGCACCAATATAAAGAAACTGTAACAGAAATTTTAGAAAAACAGGAGCAAAACTTAACATATGAAGAACATTTTACCAGTAAAATGTTTCTATTACAGATACATTTTTTGAAATATATCTTTTCCTGAATGGGGAGTGGAGAGGAATGAGGCAATCACCTGTATAAAAACAAAGCCATAAAGCAGAAATGCAGTAATTCAGGGAAGATATAGTGAAACAGAAGGTTGTGAAATAAGAGAAGAATTCAGAAGAGAAGCAGTAGAAAAAAAACCATCACAGAAATGAAGACAAAATTAGAAAGTGAGAAAGAAAA
>NW_011888790.1:5196849-5199227 GCF_000151845.1 Pteropus vampyrus | reverse complement strand
TTTTAGATTTCACATATAAATGAAATCATATGATATTTGTCTTTATCTGTCTTATTTCACTTAGCATAATAAATACCCTCTAGATTCATGCATGTTGATGCAAATGGTAAGATTTCCTTTTTTTTATGTCTGAGTAATATTCTATTGTGTATATGCAACACATCTTTTTTTTTAGTTGAAGAAATGATTTAAAATTTTTTTTCCACTGTCTACCTCTCCTCTCCCCGCTCTCCCTTTTCTCTACCCTCTGGTAACCACTAGTCCATTGTCCATGTCCATGAGTCTCTGTTTGTTTGTACTGTTCATCTGTTGCTTTTAGGTTTATATCCCACATATGTGATATCATGTGATTTTCAACCTTATTTCACTTAGTATGATTATTTCAAGGTCCATCCATGTTGTCACAAATGGCAGTATTTCGTCTCTTCTTATGGCTGAGTAATATTCCATTGTATATATGTACCACAGCTTCTTTAGCCAATCATCTCTCGTAGGACACTTCGGCTGCTTCCATGTCCTGGCCACTGTGAATAATGCTGCTATGAACATTGGTGTACAAATATATTTTCAGATATGGGTTTTCAAATCTTTGGAATAAATACCTAGTAGAGGAATTGCTGGATCATGAGGTAGATCAATTCTTAGTTTTTTGAGGAAACTCCATACTGTTTTCCATAGTGGCTGTACCAGTTTTCAGTCCCACCCGCAGTGTATGAGGGTTCCTTTTTCTTCGCATCCTCTCCAACATTTGTTATTACTTGTCCTGTTGATTATAGCCATTCTGACAGGCGTGAGATGGTATCTCATTGTGGTTTTGATTTGCATTTCCCTAATAGCTAGCGATGTTGAACATCTTTTCAAATATTTGTTGGCCATTTGTATATCCTCTAGGGAGAACTGTATGTTCAAGTCCTCTGCCCATTTTTTGACTGAATCATTTGGTTTTTTGTTGTTATTGAGTCGTATGAGTTCTTTGCATATTTTGGATATTAGGCCCTTATCGGGGCGTTGCTTGCAAATATATTTTCTCATTCGGATGGTTGTCTCTTTACCTTGTTGACGATTTCTTTTGCTGACCAGAAGTTTTTTAGTTTGATGTAGCCCCATTCATTGATTTTAGCTTTTAATTCTCTTGCTTATGAGGTCAAATTTATAAAATTCTCTTTAAGTCCAAGGTCCTTGAGTTTAGTTCCTATGTTTTCTTCTATGTATTTTATTGTTTCAGGTCCTATATTCAGGTCCTTAAACCATTTTGAGTTAATTTTGGTGTGTGGTGATAGACAACAGTCTAGTTTCATTCTTTTGCAGGTGACTCTCCAGTTTTCCCAGCACCATTTATTAAAGAGGCTTTCCTTTCTCTGCTGTATGTTTTTGGCTTTTTTGTCAAAAATTATTTGCCCATGTAACTAAGGGATTACTTCAGGACTCTCAATTCTGTTCCACTGGTCCATGTGTCTGTTTTTCTTCCAATACCATGCCGTTTTGATTACTGTCACTTTGCAGTATAATTTGAATTCGGGCAGAGTGATGCCTCCAGCCTCATTCTTTTTTCTCATGCTTTGGCAATTTGGATATGTACCACATCTTTATCCATTTGTCTGTCAATGGACACTTACTTTACTTCCATATCTTGGCTGCAGTGTTTTTCAATGTTTTTCAATGATATTAGCTGCAGTCTGATAATCTCTCTCTTTAGCCTTAATTCTTGGTGATTTCAATAAATATTTTAGGTGATCCTTCCAACACCATAGTGTCAGAGTTTTTTGAACTCCTCCACTCATCTGACGTTATCCACTATACCTCAGTCACCTGCCCCATAGTCATGCTCTAGACCTTGGTGTTATCAATAACTTCATGATTTTAATTTTGTCATTATATTTTCTGATGCCTCACTTCCCATCTTTCCAATTTATTCACTTTAGCAGCCCAACTCCAACAATCCTTTGATCCCAAATTGAGGGGGAAAATGGCATATACACAAAGTTATTCATTGCAGCATTGTTCTCACTAGAACAATATTGGAGACAAACCAAATGTACATCTGTAAAGGCCTGGTTAACAATTTATTTAAGAAAGGGAGCAGTTACTTGAACCAGGAAACAGGGAATTGTGTAGAGATGGCTGCCAGATAGGAGCTGTTACCTTCAGACAGGGTATGTAGCCTGTGAGGACTCAGCAAGAAAGGAATCATGGAAATAAGTATGCAGCCTCTCTCTTTTCACTCTCTCCTGTTTTCTGCCGGTGACTTGGAAATTGAACAATTATTAAATTGCCTTTTTAAGGCCACTTTGAGAAGATTCAGGTACCAGTCACAGATATTAGACAAGGTACAAGTTTCATCTAAGAATCAGTGTCAAACCCTGCTAAAGCAAATGACC
>NW_011888790.1:5190563-5196754 GCF_000151845.1 Pteropus vampyrus | reverse complement strand
TCCTTGATAAGACTGTGCAAGCAAACAAATATGTCATGTTTCTAGCTTTGAACTGGTATAGTACGAACCTGTGCTGATCCGCAGCATGAAAAGTGCTTTCATACAACTTTGATTAGTAAAGAAACGAGCAGCATTTTAAAGACACAAAGTCACAAGTGCAGATTGAAAAAATAGGGAAGTTCTAAGACTCCTGATTTTAGACTCCTGGGTTTAGAGTCGCTGAATCTAAAAGGAATAGTCTATAACTTGTGAAATAGTCTATATCTTGTTTTACCCCTAAAAATCACAAAATATATTCTATCATTAGAATAATGATAACTAAAATACAGATGTTGTCATTTGTTCACATGGAATTATTGACTCTAGGATTAATGTGATAATCAATAAAGTGATATGAGATATTTACATTAAAAATATGAAATAGTATCATGTAAAATAAAAATATATTGTTCTGATTTTAAATTCAGCGGTCAGATTCAATTTTTTTTTTAATTCTTGAAGCATTCTTTCATTTAGTCAACATTGCCAGTCAAGCACCTTTAAGGACTAAGTTACATTAATAATTTCTTCTATCCTGTCTGGTCTCATCAATATTTTACATACTTTCATGCAGAATTTGATTTTTATTTTACAGTAGGTCTATGTTATTAAGCTTCTTTGAAAAAGAAATAAAAATAGCACTAGAATAACAAATATTTTGTATTCTATAACAAAATCCACTGTCCGAAGGGGTTAGTTAGTTGACTCTTAAAGTGATGGGTTTATGAAAGTCAGTAAAGTTGCAATTTCAGAAACACCATAATTAACCATTTTAGCGTAAGTGGGGCAAGGGTACCAGAGTAAGATTCAGAGGCTGTGCAGTCTACAGGAGACTGAGGGTACAGCTGCCTAGAAGAGAGGAAAAGCAGATGAAGTCCCTTTTGCTTCTCATAAGGGGTCATGACCTTCAAAACTGTCAAGATGTCCAAGCATTAACAAGACAAAAATATGAAGTAAAAGAGTTTTCCTCTAAAACATGCCTGAAACTGAGGTGATTTTTGATGTGAAAGATATGTAAAATTTCCCATGCGGAGGTGTTTTTCTCATCAATGAGCACTTTGAGCCCCTCTCAGGGAAGGCACAGTATCCTCCTTGAGTTCTCACCCCTAGGCCATCACCTGACCAAGTACATCTGCCTCCCTGATAGGGCTTGGGAAACCCAGGCAGGGCAAAGTCAGAATGTAGAGAATTTCATTTCTTTTTTTATTCAAGATATTTATTCGGGACAAGATTATTCAAATGGAAAAGGCTTTGGGCATATGCAAAAATGAAAAGTAATCTCCTCTCAGTGTTGGGAGCCTCCTGAGAGAGTAGCATGCCTTATCTGTGCTGCAGAGCCCCCTTCAAAAAGCCAGCAGATCCCAGTCAGGGGCAGAAACTCACAGCTGCCAGACCCTGGACAAAGTGCAATGGGACATAATTAATGCAGCCACAAAGGAGAAATCAGTAAAGCTCCAGATGAGCATGGTGACTGATTTTAAAAAAAGATCTTTCTTTTCCATTTACTTTTAGCACATCAAATTCGTCCTCCAGAAAGCCTTGTACATGTTGCTTAAGGATAATTTCTGTAATGTGGAAAACTGGGAAACACCTGCATGTCCATCAGTAAGGAAATGGCAAAATAAATTATGGCATATCCATTCTCCAGAATCTTAGGCATCTGTTTAAAAGAGTGAATTTGGTTTCAAAATACTGACAGGGAAAACTGGCTGATTTTTTTTTTTTTTTTTGACAAAACAAGTATCAAAACAATGTATACTACTCTATTTTTTAAAACTTTTCAATTTGCAAAGCAAGTATATTGGATGTAGTTTTTGTGCACCTTCTCAGACCACGACCACTGCCTTTGCTGAGCTCCCTGAGATGGCTGGAGTTCAAGTTGGAACTCTGTGCCTGCACCGCCCTCCCCCCTCCCCTCTAGGAGCCCTATTAGCTTTTAATTGTCACTCTAGATTTGGATGAAATGCCACACTGCGGAGCATGGGAACTGGCTTCTTGAATGGCTCCTAAGGACTGAAAATTTGGGGGCTACCTCTCTATGGGGTGAAACTTGTCCAATGGGAAATGAGAGGCAGGAAGAATCCGAGCCGAAAGATTCCCTTTCCTTCCTTTTTGCAGTAGACTTCTGAGTGTGGTTTCTTCTTGCAGCCTGTTCCGGGAAGTGCGGCATGCCAGATGGACACACCTGACAAGCACCTGCCATGTCTTTGCCACACCTGTTGTGAAATGGTGGCCAGTGCAGTAACACATCTCATCATATTGCTTTGCATCTTTTTATCTTGCTTGCATTGTGTCCTCACCATCAATCACTATCTTTGGCTTGCATTTCTCCGATAAAGTGACCACACTTTAATCCTTGCCTCTGGTTCTCCTGTCTAGGGAATCCAAGCTAAGATCACAAGCAAGCAAGATATTGAGGATATATACATTTTTGATGAATGAATGAATATACACAGGCATTCACTTAAGCCTTTGTTTGTAAATGCATAGAAATGTGAGAAAGCTACACATCAGACCTTAAACAATAGTCTGCCTTTGTTGCTTACATTTTTTAGTGAGCATGTGTTACTTTTTATATTAAACTAAACCATATATTAATAAGCCTAGCATATGTTTCCCAACTTTATTCTTTTGCAGGCTTTAGTATATTAATAAACCATTGTATTCCTCAGACAAAATTAGTCTATAATCTTAATTTTTTTCATCTGAGTGTGACAGTTGATCACTCCCCCTACTCACACACACACAGCCACCACCACCCCTGATACTTTAATCTTTCTTTGCTGGCAGACTCTAGTTATGTCTGTATTCATCTTTCCAGTTGTTCCCTTTGTCATCTTGGGATATGAGAAACAAGCTAAATACAGTGCAGAGAAGCAGCCCAGAGCCATGATACCATCAAGGCAGTGTATTACGCAACCATGGAAACCCCCGCCCCCAAAATTCTTGATTTATGAGTAATAAATGTACTCACTATTTAAGACATTTTAAATTAGATATTGCTTTCAAAAGTATCCTGGGCTGACTATTTATATGAATATGTGTATCTAATTTTATACATAAAATTATATTTATATATACATATATATAAAACACATATATTCTGGTGTCATGTATCTCACTGAAGACTAAGAGGTAATATTTATCTTATTTATCTTCATATCCTCAGCTCCTAATATGACACCTGCTCATAGTAGGTGCTCAACAAACATTTCTAGAATTGAATTGATTAGGTCCATTCATTTCAACCTGCAATTTACATAGTACACATCTGGTGGGAGGTTAAGTAATAGCAGAGAAGGGAGGGTACACAAAATAAAATCCAAATCACTTCTTATCCAAAAAGCATGTCTATGGCCATGCCGCCCTGAACAAGCCCAATCTTGGCTGATTTCAGAAGCTAAGCAGGGTGGGGCCTAGTTAGTACTTGGATGGGAGACCACCTAGGAAGACCAGGTGCTAAAGGCGAAAAAAAAAAAGTGTAAGGCTATCAGTAAAATTAAATATCAAAAATAATCACCAAACTGCATTATTTAAATCATTATCATCTTGTGCCAGATATTCCAAAGGATGGCAACAAATTTAAGTGAGAATTGAAAGATCAGACTCCTGTTTTCATACTTTTTCCAGACATCAAAAATTAAACATAATTTTAAAAAGAATTCTGTTCTTGGTAGGACAATCCTAGTGTTTGAAAAGAAGAGCATATGTCAGAGATTACAACAGAACCTGACGAGTCGCCAATAAAGAATTAAGGCTGGTGGTGGAGGCAGCAGACACGACACCACATGTGAGAGCCACCATTTTGTGACCTAGATCAAGGCCCTTACCCTAAACCTGCTCTGACAACCTTTCCTTTGAGCTCCAGAACTGCAATAACAAAACCTAGCCAACTGCAAATTACAGGCATAGGTGGGGAAAACAGTTGACAAAGGCAAATGACATTTATTTATGTAATTTTTATATCCTGGTACTATGTGCCAGGATATGTTCTAAGTGCTTGGTATCAGCAGTGAAGCAATGGGACAAAAATCACCACCCATGTGAATTTTATGTTCTAGAATTGGGGGAAGTGGGTTGGGAGGGGTAGTAACCAAAAATTTTAGAAATTTATTTTAGCCCTTTGTTTCCTAGCAAGGCTAGCTCTGAAGAAATTTGTCAAAGCAACAAATTTCTGTTATTTTCTTGCTCCATCACTCTCTTTCTAGCCTTGTTGGGTCCCGTTTGCAACACGGTTAGCAGCTTCCCCACTCTCAACCTCCCAAGCTACTTACTCTGGGCCGTCTGTCTCATCAACTGAATCTCAAGCTCTTGGGATGGAGCCCACTAGTCTGTTTACTTGTTGTTGTTGTTATTGTTGCTGCTGCTTTTTTCTAAAAAGCTCTCCAGATAGTTCAGATGATGAGCCAGACACCTCCAGTCCTCTCTCTCTTCCTTGTTACCCCCCATCAAAATTTACCCAGTTTGAGTCTTTTCCCCCAGGACATGCTCACTGCTAATGTGTTACCTTATTTTAATAACATCAGAATACTAATACTCTGATATTTGCAGAATGCTGTTTTATTAACAATTTCAGATGGATTAACAGAGCATTTTCATATACAGTAACCATTTTGTTCACACTACTGCCACAAGAAATAGGCAAATTAGATATTTTTTTAATTTTTTTTTTAACTTCTAAAGAGACTGAACCTCAGAGGAGTTGAGTCCTTTGCCCAGGGTTGTTCAGCTGGGAAGAGCAGAGTCAGCCTGCAGAACTTTCCAACTTAACTGTGCTGTTTTCCCTGTCCTTTTATGCTGTTCTCTCCAGATAAGAGTTTGAATTACTATGATAACATTTCATTATAACTCTAATGGTGGAAATGCCAGGCACCAGAGTGGGATGACAAAGAATCTTGTGCCAGGTGTGTCTTCAGTATCTTAAATCAGCTAGATTTTCTGTTCCACCCTCAGGTAGAGCCAATGTTGTAAGCATCACTATCAAGTAATAGATAGACCACTAATTAGACTAAGTAATACAGCCCATGGGCCAGTGTTTGTTTAAAGCTGGGCTGCTTTCAGTCCCTTCCAGTGCTGCTGCTGGCTCCCTCTCCTGCATGCTAGAGGTAAGGAGCCAACAGCTGCTCACCCCAACACATACCCCCTCTCAAGTCAGCATCCAGATGGTACCACTCTTTCCTCTCTTCTGTATATATCGGATGTTGCTAAGGTGACCACATCATTTATTGTTCAAACCTGAGCAATTTTTAGGAAAAAAAAAAAGGGCGCTGTTAACAATTATGCCAGGACAACAGGTGTAAACCAGGACTGTCCCGGGTAAACCAGGACCCTACTTATCACCACCAAATAAGAGGTGAAAACGTCTTAAAAAACAACTGACTGATTTCAAGTTTATTTTTTTTCTTGGGCTGCTTCTGATAAAGGAACCAGGATGTACCAATAACTCCTTATGTCACACAAAAAGGAACTATTCCTGAGAAGTTGCAGGCTAGGGAATGCATAGGAAAGTTTGCTCATTAAGGAAACTGAACTCTTTGGGAATGTAAGAAAATCCTTTCATAATGTACCATCCGATCTCTTATATAAGGTTGTAAAATTTAAATTCTCTATAATAGCTTTTTTCTAGATAATAATCTATACCGGCCATGGTTACACATAATAGAATATTTAATTCTCACAGAAATCCTATGGGGCAGTGTAATGTGGAGCACACCTGATAGAACTCTGCCTAATTAAGCATCATACTGAACAGATAATGGTGCCCACTTTAGCTACAAAATCCTTACTCCTATGGTGTTCGCTTTGTGTTTTAATACTGTAAAATAACACACACTCATTGTGAAAAAAATTGAAAACTATAGAAAAGTTAAAAGCAAGAAAATAAGTTACCTATATCCATCACCTCACAAGTAACTATTATTAGCTTTCTGGTACATTTATTTACAAATATTTGTATTTATACAACTTTTTTTACTTAGTTCTGATTATACTATATATAAAATATATCTTGCTTTTCATTTAAATTATATTACATGTATTTCCCCATGTTGTTATAAATTACTCCTATGGTGTTCGCTTTGTGTTTTAATATTGTAAAATGACACACACTCATTGTGAAAAAAATTGAAAAATATAGAAAAGTTAAAAGCAAG
>NW_011888790.1:5145661-5190243 GCF_000151845.1 Pteropus vampyrus | reverse complement strand
AACCATGAATCTGACCCTCTCCAGCACGGAATATTTTCATATGTGAAACAGGATATGTGTTTTTTGTTTTGCATTTCTTTGATTTCCAAGAGGCTTAGTATTTCCTATGTATATGCTAACTAATTATATTTTCTATTACCTGAATTGTTTGTTCATATCATTTATACACCAGAAGTTTTACTAAAATCACAAATTAGAAATATATATAGTACACCTTTAAAAGTTCATGTTCAGATCTGATTAAAATAGCAAAAAGATCCACTAAGAATTACTACATGAATTATAGAGTGAAAACAATATACAAATTTCTATATAGAGAATTTAAAGCATAAGTATATAAGCAACAAACAGTGATATTCCATGAGATTCTGATGTTAATTGTCATCCTCATCGAGACTTGGCAAAACTCTGAGCCAGGGAGGCAGCTAAGGCAATGCTCTCAGTCTTGGTGAGCATGTGTCATATTCTGTATGCATTGTCTGGTCTCCTGATTGTCTTTCTTAGTGCTTAAATGTTTAATCATTTTATGCCTCCCGTTGTGAAAGCTGAAGCAGATATTACTGCCATCTTTACAGATAAGAAAACGAGTTCAGAGAGACATGTAACTTGCTCAAGATCACATAGCTGGTAAATAATGGAAACTTTTCTGATTCGAAAGTTCATGTTCTTACCATTAACATACTTTTACCTGAAGTCAGATGTTTAAAAGCATTCAGGAAAAGGTAGGAGCAAGGGACCTGAAAATTTTACTGAAATAGCAGCCATTAAATGTTAGAGATGCCTTATTCAGACTACACTGAGCATCAATAATATGAAAACATTCATTTCATGTGCTCTACATTATACTTTTCGACTTTTATAGAAATTCCCACCTATCCACAGCCTGTTTTTTTTAGCGACTGTTTTACCTTAAAGGCAATTTAGCACAGTGGATGAGAGTGCAGGCTCTGGAATCCATCTGCCTGAGCTTCAATCCCAGCTTTGCCATTTGCCACCTTGTAACCTAGGAACATTACTTAAATGCTCAGTGCCCTCAATTTCCTTATTCATTAAAAAAAAAAAAAAAACGGGGTATGATAATAATGGTACTTTAATTGTACTTACCACATAGCGTAAGGAGGAGTAAATGAGGTAATATATATAAAGTACTTAAAGTGATGCCTGGCACATGGGAAATATTCAAGTAATGTTAATTGTCGCTGTCATTATATGTATTAATTTATTTGACAACCTCGTGACCCTATGACAACCCTCTATGATCCCCCTTTTATGATGAAAAAACAGAGAAGCTATGCTAATTATAAAAACATAACATGAGGTACCATTGAGATCTTAAAAAAAAAAATCCCTGGCTATAGGTGTGAACCAGATTTGAAACACATAGTACAATGTGTTTTCATATCAGTGAAATATAAAAAGTTAAGGGAAATAAATTACGTTTTGCATTGAAAACAAAATAAGTCATGTTAGACATAATATAAAGCTTTTTTATCAACATCGAATATGCAAAAAATATTGCAGAGATTTTTAAATGTATCGTGAAGTCTTAGAAAAAAGACTGTCAATAACCTAGAGGAGTGACAGGGATGCTGACAGATATTGCAGTCATCCTCCTTTGTACTATTTAAGTACCACTTATCTCTATTCTCAATAGGCTTGAATACTTGGTTTCAAATGCCTGTGCCTCATATTTGTAAATAATAAATATATTAAAAACATATTTTATGCAACGATACATACTTTCATTTTGAATGAAAAATGCACACACACCCACTTTTTTCTTTAATCAGTCTTTATCCTGAGAATAACCATACATCAAAATCCTAGGGAAAGCCAATATAACTAAAATATTTCTATGAGTGCTGTCATTAAGAAATATGACACTGGGGAAAATAGTTAGACTCTTCTTCCTTCATCTTTCTCCAATACAAGGGAAGACTTTAGCTGAGCAATGGTCTCCTGCCATGTCTTAGGAACCCTGAGGCCCGAGTCAGGGAGATAAGTAACTGGGGATTGAAGATTCTTGCAAATATGGAGACCTAGAAGAATTTACCAATGAATGGTAATCCAACTGTGAGATGCCTAGAGAAAGAGGAGATGGTGATCATCAACGAAAGAGGAAAAATATATTCCTGGGGAAAAAGTGAGAAGAATGGATATGGACAGAGGATTAAAACACTAGAGCAGATAGGTAAGATTCACCCATTTCAAAAGGAAATCAAGCCGTGGTGGAGATAAATGAAATGACTTATTTCTAAGAGCACTGAAATATTAAGTCCAAACCAAGAGGTATAGAGTATGGCAAAAAATAGAAGAATAAAGAGTTTCTTAGATAGCCTACTGCTTTGCATTTACAATAATTACACACTGCACTGGGCAGCAAGCAATCTACTTATCTATATATGTAAACTCGACCTATGGTTTCTCCTGCTTCTCAACTACTGGAGTGATTTAATAGCTACGACATCTATATCTGAAATCTACAGAAGTGAATGTTATCATCAAACAGCCTAGCTACATTTCTGGATGTGACTTAAGTATTTCTAGGAAACCATCTGGCTTCCTAGATTGACTTCAGCCATCTTAGAAATTGTCAAATTTCAAGTTTGTATTGAGTCTCCCTGAGAAGTGAAATAAATATCATGTAGAGAGAAGGGAAGAAGATTCGATGGCTGGGGATAAAGAATGGGCCAGGTTTGCTAATACACCTCAGAGAGGATGCCTTTTTCCTCCTGACCGAGACCCCTCCGTGACACTGACCCCTGAAGTTTCAAGTACCGTGCTATTCACACCTTTGTTTATAGCAGCATATAATCTCTCTCTCTGCTTGACAATGATTTGTTTATATGTCTGTCTCCCATTCCTTGAAGGAAGTGATGAAATCTTATCCACTTTGTATCCCCTGCTCCTAGCACCAAGCCTGGCACATAACCATTAATCAATATCTATTTGTTGAATGAAGGAATGAAATGCTCAGATACATTTTTTAACCTATGAAAAAATGTTTGCTTATGAAACTTTTCTTAAAGCCTATAAAGTAAGGTGGAATAACTGTTTTGTGCTCAAAAATCCCTTCGGCCCCATTGGCAGTCAATGGAAATTTATGTAATCTGATTATTTATTATGTCACCAAACTTCCAGAGTTGGGCACAGACTGGAGAGTTGACCCAATTAAAAGAGACAGAGGGCATGTGAATATTTCGCACAATAAGCGATAAATTAATATAAATAATTTTAAAGGCTATTAAAAATTCATATCTTGGATTTAACCCTAAAGTAGATATTCTTAATTCGAGGTACACACAGATCCTTAACAAGTCCAAAGATGAAATTCAGGAGGCATATTTATGAACCACTGAGAGAAAAGTCAAAATGAGGTATATAAATATGTACATTTTGCAAGGGAAGTGATCCATAGTTCTCATTAGATTCTCAAAGGTGTCTGTGATCCAAAAATAATACAATCCTTAAATGGAAAGAGACCCTTGCAGAAACATGAAAAAAAGAAAGATGCACAAGGATGTTCATCACAACATTGTTTGAAACTGAGAAATGGAAAACCATCTAAATGGACTTCGATAAGGGAATATCGAGCACATACATAAAACATGCGTGGTATGCAGCATGTATGTCACAGCATATTGTTCAGAGAAAGAACAGATTACCATACAGCATGTATAATATGGTCTCATTTATGGAAAATAATATGCCTGTGTATCTAGGCATAGAATGTGTCTGGAAAGACAGTCACCAGATGTTAACAGTTATTACTCACAGAATTTGGGATGTTTTTGTTTCTTTTTTTTACACGTTTGAATTGTTTGAATTTTTACAGTGAGCATGTTGTCATTCAACAAAACAATAATACCATTTTCAAGAACTGGATGGATTATTTAGAGAAATATAGGGAAGGCAGAACCATAATTGGCAACTAATAGAAACTTTGAAATTATTAACCTTAAAGTTGGCATCAAAGTGATCACTTCTGCTCTCCAAGCAGAAAACAGAGGGGAATGAATCATAAGGCTGAAGCAGTATGGCAATTCCCATGTCTGGATTGGAGCATGTTTAAAGGAAGTGACAACCAGTCTCGGAAGCTCCTGGCTCATATAGCTCATCATGAGCTGGTTTTTCTGTGAGGACACAAAAGCTTCATACAAGGATAAAACCATGTGTATCAGAGGTAGAGATAATTGCATATCATCTCACGTGGTTGCACCAGTCAGCCTGGAATGTGGTATAACCAGTTTCTGGAAGAACTCAAGCTGCTCATCCTCTGAATCAAATTAGGATCTTCTTTCCTCCTAAGTGGACAAAGACTCACTTTCAAATTTATGTTTGAAAGGTTCATATGTGAGATTCAAACCTTTCTCAGAGAGACTAGGTATGGATGCACATTTGCCACAAGTAAGTGCTGCAGTCTTTTAATAATTCAGTATTTCTTCATTGGAGCTCTCTGGTTTGCTGTCACAGGAATCTGCTTCAAATGCTATGCATTCAAAATGTCTCATTATTTGGTGTACTCAAATTTTCACATCCTGGAGTAATGCCCTATAGTAATATTTGAGATGGGTGAGATGAACGTTTTTGTCAAGTGGGGGTACAGTTTTGAAAGGGAAAGCAGATTAATTTGAGGAGAAAATATATATTTAAGGACGTTGTGGGTCTGGAAAAATGATTCACTTAACTATCCATCCCTTACCTCCTAGAAACGCTCATGTATACGCAGGAGCGGGTATGTGAATCCCAGTTTGAAGATTACTGCATTACTTCACCTCGTTTATTCATAGATATGGAAACTGAAGCCCAGTGCAGTGGCCAAGCCAAGACTAGAGCCTAAGTCTTCCAATTTACAGACCTATAGGTTTTCAGCTTTACCATACTGCTTTTATATTGTGAACTTGGATAAATCTGTTCCCTTTTCAAGGCTTTTTTTTTTTTTTTCTTCTCATCTGCAAAATGAGAGGGACAGACTAGCTGATCTCAGTGCTAGATACCTTTTCTTTTTATTCCTCCCAAGTCACTCTCCAAAATTCTTTACTCTTCTCTGGGCTCCTAGAGGTGGGTGTGTTTACACTGCATCACTGGGCTCCCTCGACCTCTGACTTCTGGGTTGGTACAGCCAGTGGGACTTCCTGGTAGGAGCTGGGAAGGCAGAAGGGTGGAAATTTGGCTCCCTTGCTTGGTTATTATGGATTGGCCGTGTCCTGCCCTTGAAGGCCACAGATTCTATCCAGCATTCTTTCTGTTAAGCTACTCTTTCCAGGTTCCATTAACTTCTACCTCCCCTCTCTCATTTAGGCTTAGGCATGGTAACATTTTCTCAGATGACATCCTACTGGATCCCTTCACCCACATCCTGACCCACCACTTTCCTGTTTAAGATTAAACTTTTTTTCTAGGAAGGCAAGAGGACCAACGGCAACTTAATATTCTTAATTTCCTTCCTTAATCTCTTAAAATTTTTTTAAAAGGGGAAATTAATGATGTCACTCTACACATATTTTCAAAATCTTGGCCCAACTAAATATGAAAGCAAGCAAAAACAAAACCAAACAAACAAAAATTTAATTGAGGAAGAATTTTTTTGTTTGTTTTTAACTTATTATTTTGAAAAACTTTAGACTTAGAGAAAAGTTGCAACAATAGTGCAGAGTTCCTATATACCCTTCACTTAGCTCCCCTTAATGTTAACATCTTACCCAAATCCAGTACAGTGGTCAAAACCAAGAAGTCGACTCTGATATACTATTAATGAATGCGCAGACCTCATCTAAATTTTACCAGTTGTGCCACTAATGTCCTTTTTCTGGTCTAAGATCCAGTTGTCATGTTTTCTTAATCTCCTCCAATGTGTAACAGTTCCTCAGTCTTTCTTTGTCTTTCATGATCTGGACACTTTTGAAGAGTCCTGGTAAATTGTTTTGTAGAATGTCCCTCAATTTATGTTTGTCTGATGTTATCTCATAATTAGATTGGGTTATGCACTTGGGGCAAGGCTATCATAGAAGTGAGGTTATGCCCGTCTCAGTGCATCATCTTCAGCGTCCTGATGCCAATATGACTTATTACTGATGAAGTTGACTTTGATCACTTGGTGATACCATGTTGATCAGCTTTCATCTCTATAAAGTCACTACTTTTCCCTTTGTAATTAAAACTATCGTGTGAGGAGATACTTTGAGACTACGTAAATATCCTATTTCTCAACATTCTTACCTTAACTACTTTTAGGTTCCATTACTGATTCTTGTCTTTGCCTTATGGTGATTTTCTATTTCTATCATTCTCTCTATGATAAAGAAGAGCTGCTGCTTCTCTTTATTTATTTATTCAAGTATTCATTTGTATCAGTATAAACTCAAGGATATTTATTTTGTTTTCTGGGTTATAATCCATTATTATCCTGTATATTTTTTAGCTCAACTTGTCCCAGCTTTCATTAGGAGTTCCTTCAAGTTGGTTCCCGTATCATTTTCACGTACCCCATCATTTTTTAGGACTTCCTTACTTCCTGGCATCGTAAGATGTTCCAGGTTCTTCTCATATTTTCCCTGGCATCAGTCATTTCTCCAAGAAGCTCATTATTTATTTGCTCAGTCCTAGTCCACATATGAAGTAGTTTGAGAATTGCTAACCCATACTCCCAAAGAAAAAATTTACTAACTGAAGTATAATATTTGCATATAGTTCTGTCTTTAGCCTTACGTTATACAATCAAAATGCTGTTTTCCAAGTTAGTTGGTTCTTCTTCAATTCTTTTAGTATGGTTACAATATTTATTAGTAATATAGTACATCCATTTGTTACTCTTTGTATTCTAATTTGGGCTTCCTGACGTACTAATTAATTTTAATTATTTGGGGGGATTATGTGAAATATTACCGTGGTTCTAAGAGTCAGAGCCTATAAAAATATAAAAGGGAATATCAGGTAAATGTCAGTCTCCACCACTCCCCGTCCCCACCACCCAGTTCCCACTTTCTCATTCTTTTCACCCTACTCCCATCCAATCCCTGAGCAATCGATCACATTAGGTTTAATCCTTCTGGTATTTCTTTTGCATAAATGAATATATACATATATTTAAATTTTGTTATCTTCCCTTTTCCCTTCATGAAAGGAGTATAATATAGGTACTCCTTTTTGATTATTGAAGTAGAACTCACATAAAATAAAATCAATCATTTTAAAGTGTACAATTCATTGGTATTTAGTATATTCATATGTAGTACAATCACTATCTCTACTTACTTCCACAATATTTTCATCACCCCGAAAAGAATCTCCACACTCACTGAGAAATTAATTCTCTTTTCCTCTTCCCCATAGCCTCTGGAAATAACTAATCTGTTTTCTCTGTATGAAATTATCTATTCTGGATATTTAGTATAAATAGAATCATACAATATATGTGACCTCTTGTATCTGGCTTCTTTCACTTAGCATATTTTTGAGGCTCGTCCACATTGTAGCATGTATTGGTATGCCATTCCTTTGTATGGCGAATAATAATCCCATTGTATGGCTGTACTACATTTTGTTTATTCATTCATCAATTGATGGACCTTTGGGCTGTTTTTACCTTTTAGCTTTTGTGAATAGTGCTGCTGTAAACATTCATGTACAAGTATTTGTTTCAATCTGGTATATTTTCAATAATTTGGGATATATATTTTAGGAATAGAATTGCTGGGTCATATAGTTATTTTAAGTTTAATTTTTTGAGGAATGACCAAACTGTTTTCCACAGTAGCTGCACCATTTTAAATGGCACCAGCAATGTACCAGGGTTCCGAGTTCTCCACATTCTCCCCAGCCCTTGTTATTTTCCATGTTTGTTTGTGCAGGACCTAGCTGCAGTGTTTGCTTGTTTTTAATTACAGCCATCCTAGTGGGTGTGAAGTAGTTTCTCATTGTGGTTTTGATCTGCATTTTCCTAATGATTAATGATGTTGAGTATCTTTTTATGTGCTTATTTGCTATAGATACTCTTCTGCATTTTGTTTTTTTCACCCAATACACCCTGGAAATCACTCCATATGAATTCATAAAGAATGTTCTTATTCCTTTCACACCTACATAGTACTCCATTTTTGCATTGCCATAGTTTATTCAACCATTTGCCTATGTTTGGGCATTTAGGTTCTTTCTAACATTTTGCAATTATAAATAATGCTGTATTTAATAACTTGGTACATATGTATTTTTTGTATTATCGGAGGCATACTTCAGGGTGGATTCTTGGAAATGGGATCGCTGAGTCATAAAGTAAATTCATATGTTAGATACTAATTTTGTTAGGTATTAATAAAGTTGGCAAAGAACAATGCTGGTTCTCTTAAGCAGTCTATTGATAAATACAAAAAAAAAAATTAAACTTTTCCTTAAAGAGTTTGCAGAAGGGAAGCCCAACAGGAAAAAACAATCCCCTAGTTTTGTACCATGAGGGAAAGGAAACTTGGATAAAATTTACCTTTTTCATTTTATCTTCTTATAAAGTGATAATGCTATGCTAAGGGAAAGTAGCCTTATTGGCACACAAGCATATCTCATGATGCTAAAGGTAGGATTTATGTTTTTATAGGATGGCATGAAGTCTAGAAGATGCTGGATCCTAAGAGTGTGCTTTTTGCAACTCAATTTTGTGTTTTTAGTTTAATCTAATTATGAATTTGTGAGAAAAGTTGAGCAAGAACATGAGTCATCTCAAAATTACCAGGGTACATAGAAGGTGGTGAGTTAAGAGAGGAGGTATGCTTAATCCTCAATTTTTATGTCACAGAAATATTAAAATATATCAGAATGTGCTCTGGGATATCACTTTAACAATGCGTTTCATCATTAAAATTCCACTAAAGGACTTTTATAACTTAATCTTCATCAAGAATCATATCCTCTATCCCAGAAGGACATTCAAAGTCAAGAACCCCAAGGCACCTTCTGAGCCACAAGAACAATATCACCACCACCTAGACCACCATCAAAGGACACTTACTGTATTCGTCTTTTCATTACACCGTTATGTTAAGGGGTATCTAATGCCAAGTGAGTGCTCAGTGCCATGCCTGGAACAAAATGATGCTATGGAGCAGTCAACAGGAAGTAGAATAAATCAATTTTACCTGCCTCTATCCATTTTGAAATATTTTATTGCTATTTAATGTGAGAGAATCTCCTTAAGGTCAGTAGAAAAATGAAAAGGTGAGAGGTAGTGTTACAGATGGATTTCCTGGAAGAGACTGTTCACATCCCTACTCTCAGTCCTGAGTTAGCTAAGGATACAGAAACTCAGAAGAGAGGTGATCACACAGAGTGCAGACATAGCATCCACAGTACAGATGGAATGCAGTCAGTACTCAGGGCTCCCTAAGTGATACCTGTCTTTAGCTTTCTGGAGTGCCATAAAACCTATACTTTTGCAGGAAAATTTTGAGTCCTTTATTTTGGTTATTCTATAAAAATGACTTGTGTGAAAAAGATGAGCCAAACCTCCAAATAAAAAAATATGTTCACTTATTCATCCCACAGATATTTATTGGGTGTCTGCTCATTGCCAGATGCTTTTCTGGGCACTGGATATAAAACAATTAACAAAATAGCCATGGAATCTGTCCTCATGAAATTTACAATCATGAGAAAAAGTGGAAGTCTCTCTAGACTCTTTTTAAATATATTCATTCAATAAGTATTTATCAAACTAGGCACTATTAGAGGTACTTTGTTTTTGTCAGTGAACAGCTCCCTGCCCTCATGAAACTTCCAGTTGAGATAAATAGACAATAAACACAATACATGTGTGAACTATATGGTATATTCAAAGGAGATAAGTGGTGTGAATAAAAAGCAAAAGCAGAGCTGGGTAAGGGGGGATTGAGAGTGCTATGAGGAGGGAGCACTCCCCATACATGCAGGGTCAGCAGCAACTTTAAGTAGGGTGATTAGCTCATTGAGAAGATATCCGAGCAAAGACTTCAAAAAGGGTGATGGAGACAGCCCCTCAGAGATCTGGAAGAAGAGCATTCTTGGCAGGAAGGTTAGCCATACTTAAGGCTTTAAGATGGGACCATGTCTGGTATGCTCAAGGAAGGAAAGATGAGTGCGGCTGCAGAGGGACCCATAGGATAGAGGAGAATAATAGGAAGTGAGACTAGAGATGAAATGGAAATAAGTTATGAAAGACCTGGCAGACCATTTAAGGAGGTGGGCTTTTACTCTCAGAGAAACCAGGAGCCATTGACGGGTTTTGAGCAGTGGAGTGACCTGACTCACCTGACTTACCTTGATTAAGATGACTCTGCCTTTTTGTCAGAACAACTGAAGTGGAGAAACAGGGAAAGCTGCTGGGACTCTGCTGGGACGCTGCTGGGAGAACAATGATGGTGGCTCTGAGGAGGTGGGAGTAGTGGAGACAGGGATGTGACATGAGAGAGTGAGGTGACAGATTCTGAGTGTATTTTGAAGGCAGACCCAACAGAATTTGCTGAAAGATTTGGACTGTGGTATAAGAGAAAACAGGAGCTGAGGTTTTTGAACTTTTAAAAGGAAGGAATTTTCATCAACTGAGATGAATGTTTGTAAGGTGGAGCATGTTTTAGGGGAAAGATCAGGAGACCGGTTTGGGGCATGTTGGGTTTGAGATGTTTAATGAGAATATCAAGTGTAAGTCTGGAGCTGGGTGAAAGATCCGGGCTGGAGGTCTAAATTTGGAAGTGGCATCAAATAAGATTTTTTTATTGCATGTGATTAAATAGGAAAATATGGATGTTACTTTAAAAATACAAAATTATATGGAACAAAAACTGAAGTTTCTCCTTCACTCTCTTACTCCAAACACACTACTCTCCCCAGCAGTAACCACTATTAAGGAACTAAAAAGATATTAAGAAACTAAAAAGATGTCTTCAGAATGCTCAATGCACCGTACTAGAGAAACAAAACCAACAATTGTTTTTCATTCCCACATGCATTTTATCCCATAAGAAAAGGTATTTTAGAATTGTCCAAGGATTTATGCATAGAATTTTTTCCTGTTTGTCTATATCTTCCTTTTACCCATACGGTAATGTAATTTCCAGAATGGCTACTTCCTACCATGATGATGGTAAAGTAACAGAACGTCACAGCTCTTTGGAATAAACGATATACTTGGATTTGCATGCCTTATTGTGTGAAATTAAACTGATTTTTAATTGGCTCTATGTTGCAGTTTTTTTAGTGATCTGGAATGTATCTGAGCTAAGCAATACTATCCATTTAAGAAATATTATTGATTATAAAGTACAGGATACACTTTAAGCACCATAGTAATAATTATCTAGATGCTAAGCTTTCATCCCTAAAATAGAACAAACTTTCTGTACCTTCCATTAAAAAAAGATAACCTTCAGAATTTGAACTAATGCATTTCTGTTTTGTTGAGTTGGCAATTACTCTGTGTAAGGAGAGTAATGATGACTCCTCAAATATCCAGTCTCTTATGATTTTAAAGCTTCAGCTGTAATAAAACTCAATGGTCTTTCTAGTCCTAGGGGTTTACTATGTCTCTCCTGAATTCAAAGAGAAAAAATTAATTAAGAAAGTTTCCTACCTGCTGTTTGGTTTTTGGCAGAGTTCTGTCTCCAGCATATATCAGAAGCCTCCACACATCTGGATAGACACACGAGTTATCCCAATCAGTTGTTGGTTATGCAGATATTGATCCATCATGGCAACCAGTAAATAGGAAAAACCAAGAAAAAGTAAGGCATGAGTTATCAAGAAATTTGCAAATAAAAATTTACATATAGGGAAAAAATATCACTGCAAGTAGTTCTCAAACCAACTGAACCAAAGTATTTTGCTGTGGAAAAAAAATTAATGAATGAATATTCTCAATTGAAAGTTTACTCTATGAAACTTTAGCACTTAGTAAAAATACAAAATTATATGGAACATATAATTTTGTTTGTTAGATCTTGAGAGATCTAACACATGAGCTCCAAATTATAATTTTACTTTGCATCGATTTTTGATGATAAAATGTTCCTATTTGCAGGATCAAAGTAAATATAAATCAAAATTACATGACATCCTACAAAGAACTGTGTCACCTGAACAAATTTGAAATCGTGTTCTGTAGTTCTTGTTCTTCATGAGCGAATGGACTCAAAGGGCAAAGCAAGAGTCATATCAGATTTTTTCCTCCTCTTTCGCTCCCTCCCCCCACCTCCCTCTTCTCTTTCGTCCTCCAGTGGTGGTTTTCTTTTGGGCTCTCTCTTGCCACCCTTCCTCTGCTTTCTACTCACCCACCACATCAGTTCACACTAGGACAACCATAATAACCTTCAAACTGATTCCCTTCCTATAATCCCTGCCTACTCAAATCCACCAGTTTTTCTTCTCACAGACTCACTTTTCTGCAACACGGATTTTTTTCAAGCCCTTTTCCTGTTCAAAAATATCTTCTGATTCTTTATTCTCCATTTAATAATGTCCAAAAGTCAGAATCAAATCCACCAAAATACAATAATTTCTGGTCTTTGGTTAACATTTAAATTCGAAGCTTTGCATACACATGACTATGTGCAACCAAGCAGTCAAAATAAATCTAGCAAAAGATTTCTCATGTCAATGGAATAAGTAGATCAATTTAAAATGAACATGAGCTTTTTAAATAACTTATTAGAAAGCGATAGTTAGTAGCTACCTAAACGTTTTGTTTGTTTCTGTTCCCTTTAGGAACAAAGGGTCATTTGTCTTGACATTTATGAATTGAATATCAGTATTCCCATCATTTGGAAATAATCAGGTTTGTTTGTTTGTTTGTGCGTTTGCTTGTTTGTTTTATGAATTGTCCTGTCACTAGAGGTTTACGGGAATCAAAGACAAATGTGTTTATTAGGATTGTTGAAAATCGGAGTGGTCAGGATCACATAACTTGACTCTTGCTGTCAAAAGAAAATATGACTGGTATAGTTATTTCATAGTGCCCTGAAATTACCTAAGCGTCTATCACATTGTTTGTTATTAATTGTCGGAATTAAAATATTTTCCACAAAAGTCTGGAAAGATGAACTTTATGCCAAATGATATCACCCCTCTAGGATGGCATGGTAGAGTACCACTCTGTTCTCTATGTGTTGCTTTACTTCTTATTTTTTAACAAACGTATGCTACTTTTAGAATCTGGAAAAAAAAGTGTCTATTTTAAATAATCAACTCTAAAGTTTTCTTCAAAAAGCTATATGAACAGTTAACTTTGCAATTTCGTGTTTGTTAAATATTTTGAAAAAGGCTGCAGTGGCTTGTCCCCTCTAATGAGCTAATTTCTCAATGACATCTTTTATTACCTGTTAGAAATAGCCACCGGACTCAAAGTTCAACAGTTGGAGTTTGTTTATTCGATTTAATCATTATTGACTAAATTGAATTTAGAATATTATCTCAACCATTAATTAGTTATTCCTCAAAACAGCCTGATGGGAGAGAGAAACATAATTACCTCTGTTGCAAAGTGAAGCCAGCGAAAAGTGCCCCACAGAGGAGGCAGATCCCCGGTCTTGCAGTCATTCTATGTTTCTGGGCTACCATACATCCAGTAGGAGATGCAAGAGTGAAATTCAAAACCAAACAAATTCAAAACAAAAAACCTTCAACGTTTCTCTTTCATAAGCACTTGGGTTTAGATTTACTCAAATTTTATAACATTGGTCAGTCTTGCAAAGCTCTATAAGAGCAATATCAGGTCTATCCTACTACTTTTCATGGCAACCTAAATATAAAATGTGTGGCACCATATGTATGCTTCTAAAATGTTCACAAATTCCCTCAAATGGACTAACAGAAGTATCATAGTGAAGATAAGGTGATAAACAACAAATACATATTGAATATCCGTTACACACAGGGCTCTTTGCTGGAACTATCAACAGGCGTGAAGCAAGAAATCAGATACCTACAACTCTGTCTTTGCTCTAAGGAACTTATAGTTTGATAAACCAGTATAATGCATGTGAAACTTAAGAATACTGTACTAAACTTTTAAATGTGTATATTTGCAACTACTGAATAAGCATTTTCTTCTATATCTTTCTCCACAAAAATATATGGGTGTTTTTTCTTTTGGTAGTCATTTTATTTAAGCTTAAAGAGCAATGCTTGGTGCACATGTTACTTTAGAAGGTGGAAAAGTCCTAGGAAAAAAAGGTCCTATTTATTTCATTATTTTAAAAATGCTCACTTGAACTCAGAGGTAATTATGTTTTCTTTCAAGAAGGAAAATATGGAGGCGTAATCTAAGAGGAAACATTTTGAATAATAAAAAAATTTTCCCAGCTGACCATGGAAAGATCACAAAGGTAATGAATCAGCGTGCAATCATTCTGCACTATACTAAGCCATCACACACGATAATTCTCTATGCCCTTCTAAGAGACTCTCTGTCTCTCTCAAGCATACATGCTCGTTGCTTTTAATGGATGAGCATTCTAAGTACCTCTGCAATGAGTGTGAATCCTGTTTATACTCGTGTCTGCCCCAGTTTATGGCTTCACAAGAATTTATTCTGCGTTTCGAGCACACACAGACTGTCCTAATTCCCTTTTTTGGCTGGCGGAGTCTCTTTGGAACTCTTTAGGGGGAAAATGGCTCTTTCTTCCTTGATCCCAGGGCAGAGTCAAAATGAAAATAACAGACTTAAACGGCCCAGCCTCCTTCACGTCACCTCCGACTTCTCATTCTAAGGGGTACTTTGGATAGCAGGTGGAGTTATAATTATAGATTAGAGAAAAGCCACATCAGCAGCTGCTGCTTCTGTTTGTTCCTGGCTGTAACTGTCATCGGTGGGGCAAACTGGCATAAACAGGCCTCCACAAGTGGAAAATCATTTAACCCCTGTACTTGTCTGGATCCTCTCAGTAGCCAGAGAACAGAAAGAAAATCTGACTGTGAATGAGCGAAGGGTGAAACCGCGAGTTTGACACCGACCTGGAGGCACCTGTTCAGGGGGAGCCCGAAGATTTTCTTTCTCGTCGGAGACTCCAAACCAAATAAATAGGTTAGTGCATGAAGAGAATACCTCCGCATTTTAATTCTGACCTTTACTCTATCTGATTTTAGTTTTTCTGACAGAGCTTAAATAGAAGGCTGAACTGTTACATGAAAGTTATTTCAGAACTGTTACTTAAAACTACTATGAGAACAAATTATGAAATGGGCTTAATTTATTATGTTCCTCTCCCAATTTTGGCTTTACTCACATTAAATAAATAGACAAGGTGAAGATGGAAAAATGAAACCAGTTTTGTGGCACGAGTCCCATCCTTTCATTATGCCACTTACTTATGCCAAAGACCTTATTATTTTTTTTTAAATCCAAACAAGAAAGGCCAAAACCTAAAGTTGGGAACAAGAAAAAAATGCCGTTTCATTTCCCTAGGGAATATAGGCAAATTAGAGTTAGATTGTTTTCACAGCTCTGGATAAAGGCAGAAAATAGTAAAATGTGTACTATAGGCTACTTTATGTAAGAAATTGTCTGTGAGATTTGATTCTGGTATCTAGTACAGTTCTACTTAAAAGCTCCGTAATTTCAGCCTAAGTAGCTCCATAAGACTCTCCTTATAGATTATTTTGAGCAAACTAAAAGGCTTCAAAGAAATCTCATATTATCTGTGCGTGTTCCATGTTAGAGAGTGGTTGAGCAGGATTTTCAAACAAAAATTAGATTTGGGCCATATTCTCAAAACCTATTCGAATGTTTAATGTCTTGGTGAAAGCAATAGAATTCCAGAGATCTCACTGAAACCTGAGCTTCAGGGCCCAATTCTCATCCTACCCAGATCCTTGAACAAATCCAAGTGGAAAAGAAAGAGTCCTAAATAACGGCCTGATTTTTTTCTTTTTTCTGGTTGTTTGTTTTTTGGCTCCAAACAGGAAGTGAACCATCCCTAAGCATTTTATGCTACATTTTTCATTGGGAAAGTGCACCTTTCTTGGTATCACGTGACCCAACATTTTGTCCACCTTGTGAAGTGCACAGAGCACTAACTATGCACTCAGAGCTCTGTTAGAGGGACACCACATCCAACTAAACCCACCAAAAATAACCCATCAATTAAATTCCCACAGGGTCTTGCTTCTTTCCAACAACATCTCCTGATTTCTAAGAAGAGAGCCATAACTTCTCCTTAGAAAATTTAAGGGTGACATAAATACCTCTTTACATACTTTAGCAAATAAGGGCCCAAAGAATAAGTTTGGCCACTGCTTTTGAAAATGTCAATGCATATAGCATATCAATATCCTTAATCTTCCTATGGGTTAAGAAAATATATGATAGGTAACATTACAATTTACCTCATATATCTCATTTGTTCATTTATATATTGATGGAGCAATGGCTACATAATCTAAAAATAATACTTAGAAATTAAGACAAGCCAAACAGTATAAATATACATATGCCTTACTGTTAAAATGTACGCCTGAAACTTATTGGATTTCATTACCAATATCACCATAAAAAATAAATAAATAAATAAATAAATAAATAAATAAATAAATAATAAAAAGAAAAAGAAATTAAGACGAGCTTACGATTTCTAATATTACTTTCCAGAGATGCCGTTCTTCCTTTTTTCTACTAAACGATTTAGCACCAAGATGGTGGTGTTCTCCAAATTTCAAACTGTACAAATGAGAAAGGCAAAAAAAAAAAAGGGAGAAATGGCCGACTGGTGGCTGGCTTGGGTTTTCTTTAAGATACAAGTTTATGCTCTGTCTTAAATGTTGCTTCTTACTTGTGTTTTGTCTTCTTGCTCTTCTAGAAAAACTATCCAAGATGACTGTTACTTACTCCAGTAAAGTAGCCAATGCGACTTTTTTTGGATTTCATAGGTTACTTCTCAAGTGGAGAGGCAGCATCTACAAACTACTGTACAGGGAATTTATTGTTTTTGCTGTTTTTTACACAGCAATAAGTTTGGTGTACAGGTACTTTCGTTTGCATGTCTCCTTCAGTGACCATCAAATATCACGTGAGAATACAGTCTCAAAAATCTGAGCCCTGCGGGTGCCACCAACTTTCACGTTATGTAACCTCCTCCTTGGCATGGTCCTCTCTGTCGCCTTCTTCTCTCTGGGACAGGGTGTTTTACTCCACACTTAACCATTTGTAGGATGTTAACTAGACTCTAAACCATTATGTTCAAGTGGTGTCCGTTCCAGCCCCATATCAATTGATCAATGTGGGATATTAGTCGTGTGTCAAGAATGTTGCTATAGGCATAAAATAGAAGATTTATACTTATATCCTCACTACGTGATCGTTTTGAATGGCAAAGTCCACAGATGAATAATTCTTTATGCCCCTCTCAACTATGTCACTCATAGTTTGAATTTGTGATCTGACAGCTTGTAGCAACTACCTACATAATTAACATGTTTGTGGATTGAGTCTATCAGGCATATACACCTGATATGGGAACTTTCTTTCCTTTTGCCTGGAATGACAAGAACTTATCCAGGATAATTCCCACCAACCTTACCAACCTTACTTCATCTAAAGAAAAGGCCTGAAAACTGATTTATTTTCTTTATGTCTTCTGAGTTTGGGGCATGTTATAGTCACAAAAGGAGATGTTTATTCTTTATAACATCACAAACTATGCCTGTCAGACTGACAGAAAATTTGAGCAATGTTATGTCCAAGAAATATTCTTATGACTAAAAGTTATAGTCTTAATCAAATGTTATCAGTATTATAAAAGGGAAGCTTTATGAGTGTTTTTATATTAAAATTAATTGCACACATTTCTTCTCTGGGGGAAATTAAAATTTAAAGTAGAAAAGCTAAAGGTTTTTGAGGCTGTATTTCCACCTTTTTTATGTACATCAGTTTGTTATTTTTCTTCTGCATACAGATGAATAAATTTTATATCATCACTCTCACCTACGTTCGTCCTTGCAGCAACAGGACCCCAGTTGAAGAAGGAGGATATCAATTTGGCTGACTGATAATTATAAAAAGTAGAATAGGAAGAGCTATTTTGCTACATACCAAAATTACTGTTCCAAACAAATGTATATATTGATATACATTTTGGCAAAATATCTTCAAAGGGAATGTTTTCTTTAAAACCTCTAATAATTTTTCAGATATGTCTTATAAATATGATATTATTTTGACAATTTATTTGTGTTGCCTAATCCTTCAGAATGTGAAATGATGGAAGACACGTGACATTTCAGGATAATTGTCTCATTAGTTTATTTTTACTAATGTGAATTTATTGCTGCTACTGCTGCTTAGAATAGAATAGCCCTTAGAACAGTTGCACTGTAGCCAGAAATGCTCCATGGGGCTTTAACTTTTGCTCCAATATCTTATTTATACCCCACAAAATTATATACATATATTTTTTCTAAAGACCAAAGAGTATTTACATTTATAACAATGACCATTAGTTCAAGTCATTCTTCATTTTTTAAAGTTCAACTGTAAAAGCTTGTTAAAACAGATCCTTACATCTTGACCAAAGATACACCAAGAACTATAAGTTGACTTTGTCAAGAAAATCAAACATACATATAGCACAATTTAAACACAGTTTAATTCTCATGTCTACTAATGTCCCTAAGTTTTTTAAGCAAATAATTATACTTAGCAAAAATCATAAGACAGCACTAGAATTCATTAATTTGATTATATCTCTTCTTTTTTTTTTTTTTTTTGGTATGGATTTGACAAAATAATTGGCTGTAGTACTTTCTAGGTAGTAAAATTTCTAAGTGTCTATTAGCTAAATATTTTTTCCTTTGACCACTTAATAGTAACAATCACTCTATTATTAAGTATGACACCATAAGTTATAATGTTTTTTATATATAATATGTTATTTAAATCTCATAACATCTTTGATACATAGGTATTATTATCCCCATTTACAATGAGAAAACTGAGGCTCAGAGAGATTTTAAAATATATTCAAATCCAAATCTGTAAGTGGCAGACCTAGGATTCAAAGCTGACTTTATCTGATCCTATGGTCTGTGCTTTCTACAATTAAATCCTCTTTGACCATTTCTATTTGAGTACCAGAAACCATTCTGGCTGTAACTTGTCATCAGCATGACCTTGATAGGCCCGTGCAGCCAGCTGAGGCCTCTCTTGTCAGCTTTTTCTGAAGGCAGAATGTCTGACACCTCCTCCAAGCAGAGGCAGGAAATCCAAGCCCGCTCTGCACCCTACACCCCCTTTGTCAGTACCAGCTCCCAGTTCTTTATCTGCAGTCTGATCAGTGGCTCACTGTTAGGTCATTAGCCCTCTGCTTCCTTTATCAAAGTTCTATCGACCCAAATAGTCCCTTGAAACACATTAACATGGATCTTTCCAAGGGACTCCTTCTCCTTTGGAACAGCTGTACTCATTCATTGATGCAAATTCATCTCTATTACTTCTCTTTCTGGATTTTAGCCATTATTATTAACCTGCCTTGAGACATTTCTTCTGACTCTGAATCCCCTCCCTACAACATAAATATTAATAATCGTTCCATTAAATGATTTTATGTTTAACAATACTATGAAATGGATTTGGGTCAGGTCTATAATATAAATTTTGATATTTGTATCATATTAATATAAACCCACCAAATATAATAATAAAAATGTTCATTTCTAATTGTTAGATGTTATTTTCTATTTTAAATAAATGCAGGCTTTAAAAAAAAAGTTATAGTATCCCTTGAAGTACAACACAGAAAATCAAAAATGTGATAAGTAGCATATTTAGGAGAAAGTAAGATCGAGATGTCAAATTCAGGGCTATTATTAATAATAAGTTAATAACTGTAATCCACTTAATCAAGACGCTCTTTTTTTTTTTAGTACAACTGACGAATAATTGAAAAACGAACTCTTTTATAAGGTATCATGCTCCAAATTCAATGCATTAACCATATAAAGTTTAATATAATGTATCTAAAAATAAAATGGTTAATAAATCTCACTAATGACCAATAACATTTATGTACTAAAAATGTTAGTACTTGAAATAGCAATTAAAAAGCTTTTGAGATACATTAGCTTAGGTAGAAAAGAAAAAGTTATTGCTCCTTAAAAAAAAAATTAAGATGATTTGTGCTTAATTGTTTGCACTGAATGTCACTTGCAGAGCAGGTGCAGAAGTATAATATCATAAAGGGCTGTGCATTTTATTTTTGCTCTAGATTGTTACTTACAGGAGCCCAAAAACGTTACTTTGAAAAATTATCAATTTACTGTGACAGATATGCTGAACAAATTCCAGTAACCTTTGTGCTTGGTAAGTATAGGTCACACGCAGAATGCAGCCACACAGCTGTCTCCGTTAGGATGACACCGATGACTCTGCATGGGAGTGTTTCCAAGCTGAGAGGCATGCCTGAGAAGCCACCGCTTGCAATAGAAGCAGAATCAACCATAAGGTTTGCCTTCAGGGCTGCTTTCGCTAAATTAACACCAAACAAGTTTGAGGTAATAATCTGCTATTGGACAACGAAGCTTTCTCTTGACTAACTCTCCAATTTTGCTATCAATATTTGACTTCTAATACCCACTTACGGGGTGCTACGGCATTGCCAGGCACAAATTACGTTTTTTTCTGGACGGCAAAATCATAAGATATGAATGACAACATATTTTTACATCCCAGTCCCTATAAAAGGCTAAAATTCTGCTAAAAGCATCAGCATCAACCATGTGTCTGCTGTAAGAAATTGCTTTATAGTTTCCGGTTCTTCTACAGGGTTTTATGTTACTCTGGTGGTGAACCGATGGTGGAACCAGTTCGTGAACCTGCCCTGGCCGGACAGACTGATGTTTCTCATATCCAGCAGCGTTCACGGAAGCGACGAGCACGGGCGCCTGCTCAGAAGGACGCTGATGCGCTATGTCAATCTCACGTCCCTGCTCATCTTCCGCTCGGTGAGCACGGCTGTGTACAAAAGATTTCCAACGATGGACCATGTGGTTGAAGCAGGTATTGTGACTGGCTTTTCCTTCCATGGCCTCCTCTCGACCTAGATGGGAATCTTCAAAATTCCTTTGAAAGTTCTTTTTTATTTCTTTATTCATCCAAGAAACATTTATTGATTACCTACTATGTGCCAGAAACAGTCCAAAGAGGCAAAAATAAACAAGACATGGTTCCCGCCCTCAAGAAGTTTACTTGGGGGTTGGAGGAGGAGGAGAAGCAGACAGTCAACTTCGAATTAGTTTGCAGATAGTCACATGACCTTTAGGGAAATATAATAATAATTAACCATATTTATTTAAAACCATCTGTGATATTACATTTCTAGCACTTTGCAGTTTATCCACTTTCATTAATATTATTTCATTTGGACTTCAAAAAAAAAAAAGAAAGAAAGAAGTTGGAAACAGATTCAGAGAAATTATGACCTGCTCTGGATTACACAGCACACATTAAAATTCAGGCTCCAAAATCCTAAGGTAATCCTTTCCCAAAAACACAAGTAGATTCTGCTAGGAACCAGGATGTGGGTTTCATCGAGGCAGATCCTGAGAGGTGGCAGTGTGGGTCTGTTGTCTCTCCTATTCCTCAAAGTAGATGCAGTTATGCTACTGGGCTCCTAGACATACTGTACTGAGTACAAATCATGCTGGAAGGATGGTTCTCTTTGGTGTGTTAAATTAAGCAAAGAAGCTGTTAAACTAGCCTTCAATGGGATTAGGATTAAACGAGATAATTCTCAGCATGTGCTGAATAAATGTTGGTGTGTGTGCTAGGTTGTTGTTAATAGACTATTCATATGTTGGAATGGATTAATGGATGTATAGAATATGCAAAGATCATGATATGGTTCTGCCTTTATATTGAGTACTGTCTCAAATTAGTTTGCTGTATATAGTCTCTTTCTCTGAAATGTCCTTAAAAACAGACTTTTTAAAAGAATAAGATCTTTTGTTTGTTTTTGGAGGGGTTATATTTTGGCCCTTGTTTGGTTTGGTTTTGCCTTCTTCGATAGGCAATATACATAGTGACTAAGAACACAATGTAAGAGTTCGAATCTTCACTCTACCACTTACTGGCTATATGACCTTGTATGAGTTACCTGACCTTTCTATGCTTCAGTTGCCTCATCCATAAAATAAGTTTATAGTAATTTATAATACCACTTATTCATATACCTCATCAGTTTGTTGTGAGGGTTAAATAAACTAACATTTGCAACGTGTTTAGAGGAATACCTGGCACATGGTAAATGCTACATGAGTCCTTGGTCTTAATAATGAAATCATTTAGTACTACCCCGTAAGATGCTCTTTGGTCACTTTAGAAGACTCATTTGAAATGACATGCCAGATCTTCTTGATCTAAATGACCAGGAGGTTGGGAAAGTCAAAGTGGAAATAAAGAAGGAGGATTGTAGGGGATATTGTTAGGGGTACAGATATGAGAAAGTACTGGGGTGCAGTGAGTTGGTTAAAGATTCAGGTGGACGTTACTAATGGCCTGGTAAATGCACAGGTGTATGTATTCTGATGTGAAACCAGTAGAAACAAACAAACAAAAAAATTAACTGCCACGCCTCCTCCAAATTTAAAAGTTGAATACTGCTTCATAATAACCAAGTTGAAAATGCTGCTTGATAACTTAATTTTTTTTACCTTAATATCTATAGGATCAAATGCAATAAGAATTACTACTTCTGAAGACTTAAAAATAAATAAGAAAGGTTTTACCCATTCCAAATAGATGAGTGAGAGCTAAAGTTTACTTGGATGAATAAAGATGATATTTCTCTAGTCCTGATGCATCCTTGGAATGAAGAAAGTACATTCCAAGAACCAGACACCAGGTCCAATTCTCAAAGCAAATCTCAACCTCTTAGCGTCACCTTTATATTAAAAGCAAATAAGGAGGAAGCCAGGATGGCTGGAGTTGGAGAGGCCTTTGGGACCTCTGGTCAGACCTGAGCTGAAGAGGGCTGAGTTGTGCTCAGGTCTGAGGGGCAAGTAGAGAAGTTGAGGTGAATAGGAGAATGACATGTTTTATTTCCTTTAGGTATAATTTTCATAATAGCAAAACTTACTCCTTGTCAAACTTGTACAAATACCTGTCATGTGCTTGTGTCTACCCTCTTTTGTTTTCCAAGGCATTTGAAATACTTTCTCTCCCCAACCACCAAAACCCCCAACCATTCCAAGGGAATCTGGAGATCAGTCATTCCCTCCTTGAAATGCATTTAAGCGAGAGTGTCTCAAGGTGTGATCTGAAGACCCACAGGCCCTTTACATCTTGAATAACTTGAGTTGTTTATTTAAAATGCATATTCCTGGGCCCAACCCCAGACCTACTGAATAAGAACCATTGGATGTAAGGCCTAGGAAACCTGCATTTAAACATGCTCCTATGATATGCTTCTTTATAAACCAAAGTTTGAGAAGTACTGAGTCTTCTCTAGGGTGCTTATATTTTCGAACCCTTTTTCTCACCCCTGAGGTAAGAGCCTTTAGCAACCACCAAGTAATTCATTACTATTAACAAAGTAGCAATGATTAAGAGAGTGAATGCAAGGGTTTGGCTATGCTGGAGACTCCAGCATTATAGAGAGTCTTGAGGCGGCAGTCTGGTCAGAGACTACTGTCTCAGGGATTTGAATTAGACCTGATTGAATATAACAAGTATTCTGAATTCCATTCTTTTGTTGGTTTGTGTGGAGGGGCTGAAGGAGGAAGAGAACTGGAGAAGATAGGAGGGAGCTAAAGCCTTTGCAGGCGCCCTCTGGTGCCATCGCTGATGATCGCAATAAAAAGGTCCCTACTGCTCTCTTTCAGTCCTAAGTGTTTTCTTGAAACAGCAGAAAAAGGGGTAGTGGAATGGCTTGTGCCCCCAGGAGCATTAGGTTTATGTGTTAGTGGTGGGGCAAAGGTTCTGAGCCATGGCCCTCGAGGCTGAGCGAGAAGCTTCAGAGGTGGGGTCCTTCCTATCTGGCTGCCCCACAGCCAGTCATGTGAGTGGGCCCCTCTGTGTGCACAGACAACACTGACTCACCTGACTTTCTGCTCCTTTCCCCAGCAGACAGTGCTGACTTAGTATGCACGTGGGGTCAGTTTCCAAGCTCTCCCAACTGGGCACATGCCTCCACCACTCTGACTGTCCTTTGCTTGTGCCAGCATTTTTGGGAAGAACAGGAGGTTCAGGGATGGCGGAAAATGTTTGGCAGATCCCCTTAGCCCAGAGCCAGGGCACCTGCACTGTCTGAGGGCAGAGAGGGCAGGAAGTAAAATGCAGTGGCCATAAAGGGGTGGGGACAAAGGTAAGATGCAATGCTGAGGGCGCAATAAAACCTCTTGTCAGATGACTTCCCCACATAATATCACCTGCCCGGAAAAGCACATGTTCTGAAACTCCAGTGTGCACTAGATATTGTTAAAAATCAATGTTGCTAAAAATTCAGATCCCAAAATATGGCCCCAGAGATTCTGATTGAGTAGATCTGGGGTGAGGTCCAGGAATGAGTGTATTTAAGATGTTTCTGGAGACTTTGAGGCGGTGGGTCCTGGATCATACTCTGAGAAACAATGGGCTCTAAAGTAACCAGGGCTTCTCTCCAGCCTCTTCTCCTTGCTTCAGGGAGGTTCCCTGCCACAAAGATTCAGGGCTGGCGAGAAGAAAATGAGTGGGAAGGCAGAGAGATGCCCTTCCTTCTGAAGCATCTGACAATCACTTGACTGGGGCCTGATGAGCTAGCTCACTCATCTGGTGATCCTTGAACTTTCTGTGCTTTTAAGTTGGACAGTCATGTTATATTATTCTGTAAAATTAAAAAGACCAAAATGCTTACTACTGAGGAAATACATATGCTTTGATATTACAGGTTAAATTTCTCAATTTAAAAATAAGTAATTTTATTTTTGCTCACATGAAAATAGCAATATAACGAATGAATGCTAAATAATGTCTATTATGCTGAAAATTCCTGGAACTGGTCTCTTATCAAACCAGTGGAGTAGCAATATAGTCTCTGTCATTTTGCCCGTTAGCTACGAACCTGTCCTGGAAAGTCTGATCATTCCAATCACCTGCCCTAAAAGATGCCGCTCATCCAAGTCAAATTGAGTACACAATTCTAGATCTCTGCTGATTCAAATGACGGCCTTAATTGGGTGGTGACATTATGGTATGGTATGGAATTGTCATAAACATTCTATCTAGTGTTTCACAGTGGTCAGGAGAGGAAAATATTTCTCTTTGAAATTACTCATCAGGACACGAAGATAGACAATTATATACATTCTTCTAAAAAATTCCTAAAGCTGTTGCTAAATTTATCATGTATTTGCTCATCCAACAAAGATATATTGCGTGTATACGGGATGCCAGGCACTGCGCTGAGCACTGGAGTACGGCTATAAGGGAGAACGAATGTAGTCTCTGTCCTCAATAGTCAGTAAAAATTAGGACAAGCCTTTTCTTACATGAATTGTTTTCAGAGACAAACATAGCATCTTTCCAGCTAAATTTCGTATCTCTATATTGCATTTCTAGTTCTCTAAAATGTTTTCCTTCTGTGCTTCATAGCCCATAAGAGTGGTTAGAAGAGAACAAAGTTTGAGGAAAGGATGCCCTTTAGTTTTCTTAAAGTCCTGGAATCTTGACATGAAGTCCCTTGAGCTTCTTCCATGACTAGAGAGAGCTCGATGAGAACCCATAGAAATTTTATCAATGTTTATAGTTGACAGACATTAAAACAACTAAGCAAGCATTCAATTGTCAAGTGACTATCAAGATAAAACTTCTAACTTTATAATAACTGGCTAGAAGGCTAGTCTCATTCGAGTTTCTGGCATATTTAGATCATTTAATCTGTGATCTTCTTCCGTCCTACTCCATCAAACCACAATTCAAGTAAAATCAAATGGATTTTGTATATTGGCTTTCTGTTCTGTGGTCTCCTGTTCAAGGTTTTTCTGATGCACTCCATGGCAACGTGGTCTCTGAAATCCCCCACTGCTCTGTGTTACAGGAGAGGTGATCAAGGGAACAGTGGTATTCACAGCTGTGCCAGTTTTTCCTCTGTTGGCTGAACTTTTACAGGCTGAGTCAGTTACCCAATAGTCTCACATGATGAACTCAGGACAGACAGAATGTCATCCTGTGAGTGAAACTTGACTCACCTATGTGCACTTGCATTACTTAAGAGAGGAAGTGCACCATAAAACCAGCCCTCCTGGCACGAATGCCATGTCTGGACAGTCTCAGCTGGTCAGTGTTTGAAGGTTCCCCAGTTCTGTTTAGGAGTTCAATCAAGGCTACCTACTCAATGTTTCTCAAAGTATGATTGTAGACCACATTCATTGAATTATCAAGGTACTTATTTCAATTATAGATGCCCAGGCAACCTACAGAATCAGAATCTCTGTGTCATAGGGCCTAGGAATCCACATTTTTAAACAAGCTCTCCAGAAGTGCTGCAGGATGTTTGATTCAGGCCAAAAAAGAAAAAGAAAAAAAAAAAAGAAAGAAAATGCTGAAATGGCCAGCTTGCTATTGGATTCTATACAAGGGTAGCTGTTCCCAAACTTTGTTACAAGTTGGAATCACTAGGGTTGTTTTGAAAATACGGATGCCTGGCCCCCATTCCCAGATATTAGGATCCAATAGGAATAGGGTACATCAGTGGTTTTCAAAGCTCCCCTGATCATTCTAATATATGCAGTAAAGTTTAGGAACCACTACACTAGGGCACATCCATTAACTCCTCCAACTTTACCTGCCGATCACCTCAGATCTATTTACTAAGGCCGAATGAAATTCTGGGCAGGTGAGGAGTTAAGAGCACTGATTTTTCGTATTACATTTTCTGCGTGTAATGTGTAGAAAGAAGGCAGTAAACTACCTTCTGGTAAATGGGGCGGGGTATGGCTGACTAGAGATGTTTTGCTCACAGGAAAACAGGGCAGTTTCCCTGCCTCTGTTCAGCATTGCTAACTCAGAAACTGATTTCGGTCAACCACTTCCTATTTCAAGCTTTTCAAACTATGGGTTGTAACTTACTACTGGGTTCTTAAATCGTTTTTAATGGCTGGCAACCAGAATTTTTAATGGAATGGAATGGGATGGAAAGGAACAGAAAAGATCAAAAAGCACATTATGTAAAAGAGCCAATAACTGCTTTGTAAACCACACATATCTTCCTTGGTTCATAGTAAACAATATCTGACATACAGCCCTACACAATGCCTTCACAATGTGATTCCAATTCTCTCTCAATCTCATTTTGCCTCCTCTTGGTTTTTCCAGTTGCAATTTCTAAACCTTTACCATCAGATTTCAAGGACAGCTATAGTTGAATCTGGTGCCTTCATTCCATCTATTTTGAAAACACAGAGATGAAAATGAGCCAGACTTGTTATAATCTTCCTGAAAAAGTCATCTCTCTGAGAAGGGCTCAGATGCTGAATGCACAACTTTCTCTTTCAGAAAGAACTGGCAACAAACCCATTCTGCCTTCAAGTTTTGAGATGCAGAGCTTTTACTTCTGCTAATAAAGCCTCATTTGCACACTCTGCCTTAAAAGCAAAAGATATCTGCCTCGGTTTCAACAGAGGAAAAATAGATGTACAGCAGATGAAATCTGTGATGACTGGAATATTGTTTACCGAAGGACTTAATTGGTTCTTTGGCTTGTGGGCAATAAAATGTAGCCTTTAAGTAGAAGATACTACTCCAACAAACCACAATTCAGGTTGCAAGTAAATACAAATATATATATATATACATACATATATATACATATATATGTATATATATATGTATATATGTAATTTACTTTGATTTGAAATATTAAGGAGGATTCTTTGGGATAAGCAGTAGGTAAATTGCTCAGCAGAGCTGAACCTGCCAGGAGGCCAGAAGGAAAAGATATAGCCAGAGAAACTCTAGGCAGATGCAATGGCAAGCTAAAACAGCAATGGCAAGGGTATGGATAGGGCCTGAGGGAGCGTGGCATGAAGACAGACATGTGAAGGAGAGAGAGTAGTGTGAGGACCAGCCGACTGGTAGTGCTGCCAAACTGTAGCAAATCAATACCTGTGGTTAACATTGCCTGAGAGATGAGGATAATGACCACATTCTGAAAAAGGGAATTGGTCTCTGGTTAAAATAGCTTGAAGTGCTGCTGAGGATAACATTTCATTTAATAACAAATGCTCCTTGAATCGATTTGACCAACAATCTAGAGATTTTCTTTCAAGCGACCAAAAACTCAATTTCCAAAGATGACTTTACTTTGGGATAAGATGTGTGACCCTGCGGGGAATAACAAAACCATTCTGCCTGTACACTTTTGGAGGACACTTTAATGTCTGGTTCATCATTCATTTTTCACAACGCCTAGCAAAGTTTTTAATAAATTTGGACTGAAAAGTAAAAATCACCAGCTTTCCTTGCTCTGCATGTTCCCTTCCAATCGGAGGGTGCACTACATGGAGCGGAAGACCCAACTCTACCTTTGGCGTTTGCACTAAATAAACCCTCACTCTGCATATTTGCTTTCGCCTAAGAAAGGACTTGCCAGCACAATTTGATCCATGCTCCTGAATAAAAAATAACCAGAGGTAAAGTTATTCTGTGGTCAAATGACAAAGATTGCAGCCAGTACATAAATGCAGTCATTTTTTTAAATTGCACTGTAAATCCCAAGAATATGAGTGTTAGATAATTGATATGAAATGTCTAAGACAAGCTTTCCAGGGAAAAGATGATGAGCTGCAACAAGTATTTAAGCATAAAGCCAAGACAGGTCAAGTTTATTAACTTCTTGTAATAAGAATTAATCATGCTCTGCAAGTCTTAAAAAAAAAAAAAAAAAGTCATTATCTGGATCATGCAACAACTTCAAGATGCACTGAGAAACGAGAAGAGAATTATCAGGCTCCAGTTCCCCAGGCATAGGCAGAACCCCGCTAAGCTAATGTGAATAACCTGACTATTATCTAAATAGCTTCCTCTTGGTAAATATTGGCTTTGTACTTGTTACTCTGTTTATTTCAAATATGAATAAACAGAATCTTCACTCATAGGCAGTGATTTTCAAACATTGCTGTGTGTCAGAATTTCCTGCAGAACTTGGTAAACATGCAAATAACTTCCTGAACCCAGTTCCATTAAATCACCTGGGAAGACTGAAAGGAATGTTGATGCCTAGGCCTCACTCTAGACTAGTTGAATCAGAGTCTCTGGGGATAAGGCCAAGGCACTGATATTTTCTAAAAGTACCCAAACGAGACTTGGGTCGAGAAGTTCTGCCCTTCCAATCGGAGGGTGTAATTTGGTAGATGAGGGTGGGGCCCAGTCCCCTCCAAGTATAATAGGTGTCATATGTGATTCTAAACCCATGCTCCAGAGACCTTCTCAAACACACTGGCCTAGATCCTATCAAAACTCAATGTAACTCCAAAGCTTTATGAATCCATGACTCTCGAAATGGACATGTCTCACTTCTCCTTAGACTTCTTTTCTGTTATAGCAAAAACCCTTAAATAAAACTCAGTCTGCATGGTAAGGAGAGAGGATTACTTGAATGAAGCAGGATAACCAGATTTATAAACTGATTAAGATGCTTAAGAATATTAAGTGTTACATTAGGGCAAAAGTTGCTTTTCATCTGAATGTTTTATCAGAATTCCATAAATATTTCTGAGACAAAAGTAACTCAAAATTAACATCTAATTAAAAATCAGTTTTAGAAATAAACTTTAATTCAAAATATATTATTTATACTAAATCATAATGAACATTTAAAAGTCCACTTAAAATAAAAAAGTCAAGGGAGTAAATATACGAGGATAGTCATTACATTATTATGTTTAATAGCAAAAATTTTAGAACAACTGAAACGTTTATTTAAAGGAGGACTAGTTAAATAAAATACTGTATACAATTAACTAGAATGCAACCATTAAAAAGAATGATGCTTCTCTCTATATATATTAACTGAAAAGATCTCCAAGATATAACTGAAAATAGAAGCCAATTCTACATACGTATGTAGTATAAAAACCATTTGCATTTTTAAAAATTAGGCCTATATGCAATTCATGGTATTTCTCTGGAAAGATACACAATAAACTGGTTGCAGTGATTTCTTTCAGAGAGGGAAACCGTGAGGCTGGGAAAATGTCTCACACTTTCCTCATTAATATTCTTCTGGTCTTTTTGGATTTTTGTACCATTTGAATTACTTTATGAAATTTTTTTAAAAAAAGAAAGGTCTGGTGACAGAAGGAAATTTAACTTGGATGGTTAACAGTGCAATATGACGTTTTATTGAATTGTACACTTGAAACCTATTTGATTTTATTAACCAACGTTCTTTGCCCTTCCAAGGGGGTTTAGTGGGGGTTACGTTTATGCATAACACACTAAGATAAGGCGACAGAGAGCTCATGGCGGGAACTTTAAAGGAGAGAAATCCCAGGGAGGGAGAAGGAAGAAATCCAGGAAGGCTTCACTGAAGAGGACCTGGTTAATGAGCAATCTGAAGGGAGTGGTTGGGAGAAAAGTCATGTGATTCACGAATCCTAACCATTCTAAATATTCTTGCTCTTAATTTTAGATGACTAAATCAAAACCTATGGAAGAAACCTTCCCCAGCTGTTCTAGTCCACATTTAATCTAGTTGCCTTACTTCCTACCGGCCATCTCTGTTAGGGATTGCCGACATGCATTGCCTCATATATTGATGTGTAGCTTGTGAGTTCACGCACCACAAGTGTGTGTGTGCTTGCGCATACACATTCTCTATGTCTCATATAAGTGTAGACTACTTGAGACAGGAAACTTTATATTTCTTTGATATTCCTCCATTACATGCTCACACAGTTGACGCCGAAATATTTATGGTAACATATTAGTGCTAAACTAGGTCTGTATAACCCAGCTATTTTTACTTTGTGTAAAGGTTTTATGACAGCAGATGAAAGAAAATTATTTGACCACCTCAAATCTCCTCATCTGAAATATTGGGTTCCATTCATCTGGTTTGGAAATCTGGCAGCTAAAGCCCGGAATGAAGGTAGAATCAGAGACAGTGTTGATCTGCAATCATTGATGACTGTAAGTACATCATAAACTGTCAATGAAAGATGCTAATGCAGAGACCAAGAGGCACCCGGATGTGACAAGTCAGACTGAAGTGAATCCCTTTGTTCACTTCTGGTTCCGAAGGAACCGGAAAGACTGGGCTGGTGTCAGAACGCTCAACGCACAGGACATGGATGGCACACAGGCTCTGACTCAGAGAGATTGACTTGGAAGCTCTGTTTTAAACAGAATTAAGCTTGTAATACCCTCTGTTAGAAAGTGTCTCCTGATTGATTAGCAATGCCTGCCAAGGGCTCTGAAAATCTGGCGCCCATGCAGCATGTTTGTATCCCTGGCTCCAGGATCTTAGAGTAAAATCTGGAGTAGAAATAAACCTCCCCAAAATTGAAATAACCTGAGGTTAAGGAAGCTTTTACGATGCTCCGGCAAACAAAACTATGTTTTCATTCAGTGAAATAACCCTGAATTCATCTAAGAAACAAATTAATGTAAGGACTAGATAGATTTATGCCATGACAGTCTCCTGCCTGGATTAGACTAAAAGGAGTGAATGATTTAAAAATAGCTCCCAAATGAATGTGAACTCTTCTTTCCAGTCTCAGATAATAACTTACAGTTCGATAGAGGGCAAAAAAAATCAATGGATCCCAGTTCTTCCTGCTCCAAGGAAACATAGATTTTCTGTCAATATAAGCATGGGGAGTGGAGTGGATTTTATTTCTTTTTTCTAAGATCTATAGTAAGCATGTTTTCAAAAGACAGAAATGAACATAGTAATCTGCTCTCCACATAATTTACTAAAGTGGCTAGAAATGATTTATTTAAAATATTAACCACTGCCTCCCCATCACCACTTTGGACCAATGTCATGTTGGAAATTGTGGATTTAGTAGAGTAGGAGATACTTCCAAAAAGTCCTGCTTTGTATTAATACTAAGTGTATATTCAAATGTACTCCTTTTTGTACATTGTTAAATGCTGATCATTACATGCCATTTTCAGAATTTTCCTTTTGGGGTAGCTTTCACAACCAATTTACTAGCCTGACAAGGTTAGTCTCATCTTTTTCAGACATAATCATAAAAGACATGTTCATATTTTGAATCCTAATAAATATTTATTCCCACACCCATCATTTTAGTCAATTGTGTTTTATCTGTTTCTGGCTTAGGAAATGAACCGGTATCGCTCTTGGTGCAGCCTCTTATTCGGTTATGACTGGGTTGGGATCCCGCTGGTTTACACCCAGGTATCCAACACCGTGCATGTGACTTTTCTTTCCACTTGCCCGCTTTGGTGCTTGCCTGGCAAACAGCACTGGGCTCTCATTTGGATTTCTCTCTCTTCCAGGTTGTCACTCTGGCTGTCTACACCTTCTTCTTTGCGTGCCTCATTGGACGCCAGTTCTTGGATCCCACTGAAGGCTACGCGGGGCATGACTTAGATCTTTACATTCCAATCTTTACTCTCCTGCAGTTCTTCTTCTATGCAGGATGGCTCAAGGTAGCTAACAGTCTCAGTATCATGAGACCCACTCTGTAATCTCTGTCATGTTCCAAACTCTGCATTCTGATCCTGTACTGAGTCTAGAAAATCATTCCGAGTGAGTCAAAGGAAGATTTTACATTTAATAGCTCAGAGATCTTATTACTTTTCAACCATGGATTCGAGTGTCAGGGATGTGGTGAGTACTGTATTGCAGCATTCTGAAGCAGTTCATTTATGCAAAGAGATTATAAGAATACTCTTTCATGGCTATTGATTTTTTTAAGTTTTTGTGTGCTCCCATTAGGTTTACGATAATGTAAGTAATAACTGTACCTGCATTGATATTTTATACCACAATAAGCAACTAGTCAGAATAAGAGTAAATAAGAAGTCTTGTGTGATCAGACTTAAGCATTAATATTGTATTGTTATTATGGCTCTGCCCAACTCTGGAAGCAGTTAGCTGTGATTCCCTGAAATCCCACTAGCTTTCCCACAACATTAAGTGCATCCCATTTTCAAAACCAGCACTGAGCCTCAGAAAAGAAGTCATCGAAATCAAAACCAGAAACACCAGGACTAATGACAACATTTGGTTTGTCAGGAAATTAAAAACAGGTGAGAAGTGAGGACGACTTGTCCAATCATCAGTGTGGAATTTTATGTGTTCCCGCCACCACCATCTCTCCTTTCCTCTCATCCCTCCCTAGATGTATGTGTAAATAAATATCCAAGGTCTTCCACCTCTTTTGTGAATTTCCAAAAAGAGAAGTACAGTATGTGATGGAAAAAAACAGAGACAATGGCTACATTAGGTTAATTGAAATCTAACGACACTTCGAAGATGACTTTAATAAAACAGAATTTCCAAATGTTGACCTTCTAAACCGCCACATGATGGAGCGTACCATTGAGGCCTTCCAGGTTACAGATGCATTTTCCCTGCAGATGCCTTGGCTTTCATTGGTTTGAATCTTAACCAGGAAAAATTAATTATGTTGGCATTTCAAATTATACTTCAAAGAGTAGAGGCATATCCTTTTCAAATGTTTGTGGTTCTTAAATATTTTTACCCATTTAAGGCAGAGAAAGAGCAAGAGAGACTAACAGCTCTCATTTACCATTAGAGAAAAAAGTCGACTATTTTTATAAACAGAAAATCACTAAAATGGCCCAAATGCTCAATCATTCTGGCCTTTTATTGTCTTTCCCCTCTGAATAGTGCTGAGCTTTTTAGTCTTTGCTTCATGTCCAAGTGAGGTGTTTGGCCAACCTCTAAGGAACAGTTCGTTTCTGCCTTCTGACATGTTTTCCTTTTCCTTTACAAAATATTTTAAAGGCAAAAATGAAATGACAATTTTGCTCCATTAAGAGATAAGCAACCCCAAGAGCGGTGAGTTTTCCCACTGTGGATTGTATCTCAATTTCTAAACAGCTGTTTTATCTTGACCATTCTAATATTTATAATATTTTTCAAAGTGCAGAAAACCTATCTTAACCTTTTCTTTTCTTTTCTTTTTTTTTTTAGGCAAGGCAACCTTTGGTTGACCTTACAGATTAGATTGCAAGGACCTTGTCGGCTTACAATCCCTTATTTTTTTATTTTTTTATTTTTTTATTTTTTACGCCTACAGCATCTGGTCTTCCTAGGTGGTCTCCCATCCAAGTACTAACCAGGCCCTACTCTGCTTAGCTTTCGAGATCAGATGGGATTGGGCTTGTTCAGGATACCATGGCCGTAGACCCATCTTAACCTTTTGAACAGTATATTATTTAGTTATTTTCTAGAAATGGAGTCTCCAGGAAAGTAAAACATATTTTTGTGGGATAGTTAATTCAGAGACATAGGTGTTTTGGTGGTTAAATGTGGACTCTATGACTATATGCAGGACTGATCTCATAAAAGTGAAATTCCGGGTATAACAAAAATATTTTCAGAACCCATCCAGTGGCCCATGTAATTTAAGGAAAACTCCAGGCAAGAAAAAGTAGATAGTCCCCAGCAATTTGCAGTAAAGGACTTCAACATGCACACTGCCCTGAGGCTGGCTGTTCGAGCCCTCTGCCCAGGCCTATCCCTTAGAATAAGGGAGACGGTGGTTCTCAAACCAGGCCATGCATTACAGTCTCCTGGGAGCTTCACCCAATACTGATGCCTAGTCTCAACCTCACACCCACTAAATCAGAATTTCTGAGGGAAGGGTTTGGGCATCACATTTTTTTAAGCTCCCCAGGAGATTTTTATATGTAGCCAAGGTTGAGAACAACTGCTCTAAGTGATTAGACTCAAATCCTAAAAAATAAGTAGGTAGGTTTTTCTACCAAATTGCTTCAGAATCTAGAAACTCAACTAATCAATGGTGCCTTTATTTTCTACACTTGTAAGTTTTTACCATCTAGTCCCAATAAAAACACACACTCACATACACACATACACACACATGCATACATACACACACACTTCCAGATAATTAAAATCAAAGAAAATTATTCAAAATGAGAATAATAAGTGAGTCATATTTGGCATGTAAATCTCTCATCAAGAGCTTATTCAATTCAGGAACACGGTAAGAACATCTAATATTGACCAACTATTAGAGGATACATGATAAAAAAAACTACCTAAACTTTTCCCAGTGGGAAAACTTACTAAATAACTGTAAGTCCTTTAGGGTCTCACTTGCTGATAAATATCTGTGTCTGTAGAACAACCCACTCCCCTCTAGACTTCATATTATGAAAATGGCAAGCTTCATGGCTGACTTATTCTACGTTCTCCACTGCAGGTCGCTGAGCAGCTTATCAACCCTTTTGGAGAAGATGATGATGATTTTGAAACCAACTGGTGCATTGACAGAAATTTGCAGGTTGGAGAATCTTTTCCTTCCTTTATAAACATAAATAATCACTTGTGAAGTTGCAAATCTCAGCAGACACTGAATGCAGGACCCTGAATTTCAGAGCTTTAGCCAAAAATAAGGGAGATTAGGCTCTTCAGCATGTTGTCTCAGGTCTCTTTGGATCTTCACGGATCCTAGATTTCAGTTTCAGTGAAATTTAGCTCCTTTTAAGTAGAATTTCAAGCCAGTTTTCATTTTATTATTATTAGTAGTAGTATTAGTATTACCCACCCTCTTCTACCTCAGTGTAGAATAATATTTTAATTCAGTTTTTAATCTCTTTTTTGCTGTCACCCAGAGAGGTTAACAATGACACAAAATGGTAGCCAGACACAGTCCGATGTGAGTTCCCAAACTCATTTCATGTAGGTCCTGTGCAGTAGATAGATGTCCAGCAGCTGCATGCTCGGAGCACAGGCCACACTGACCTGCTCTGCCTGAATCACACCAAATGGGCCTCAGAGCCTTTTCCCTGAAGCACTCATCATTCCAGAGAGATTTCGCATGAAGAACCAATGTGAAAAAATTTTCTTTGGAGCCAGACTCTCCTCAGACCATTCTCTACACCGAGAACCACATTCTGAGAAAGGCCTTCAGCTTGTCTATTTATTTCAAGCCCTTACTCAGTTCTTAAACGGGTTTGAACATTTCACCACAGATCTCTTGGTTTGCAAACTGTCCCCCATACAAGGAAGGCAAGGCAAGACCAAAGAAAGAAGCAGGCCACTCCAGATTGGTAGGTGGCAGTATTGATAAGCCAGGGAGCTTACAGATGAGGCTTGTCTTGGGCAACAAGACAAGTAGATCTCTGCACCCACCTGCCAGAAGCTTAGAAGTTTGCATAAAGGCCTTCAGCCATTTACATCATCTAGATGTTCTCAACAACACATTGCTCTCTCAAGCTGTGTCCTCAAAGAACGGTTTCCACTGTAGGAAAGGTGGACAGAACATACATTCCAGAGACTGAGGAGGGGGATGAGGAGCCTCTAATTGCCCAGGTCCGGCTCATGGGTCAACTGGCGGTCACGGCCTCTCTGTCACCTCCTCCAGCAATCACATTATCAGTCTGCTAGGGAAGAAGCATAATGCCTGGGTCACTCACTCTTTGTAAAAATTGGATCCCCAGAGGATTAATAATTTATTCATGCATCAGTTTGTCAAAGTCAAGAGGAGAGACCACTATAGCCCCAAGCAGTATAGGCTTGTTGCTCTACTTTTCCAAACAAAAGGACAAAAATCTCAGGACACAGAAAAAAATTATATCAAGTATAAACATGTGAATGGAATCAACAGAATAGGATATTGAGAAGTTTCAGCTTCCTGTAATAACTGGCTTTATGTGATTGCTGTCAGGAGAGCCACTAGACAATATGATAACCCTGAGCAAAGAAGAAAGGTGCCTCTCTTGCCTCCAGGTAAGATGCAGCTCCACTCTGAGGCATGTGGCTTGATGAGCCTGGTCTGGGCAGTTTTATAGCCCTACTTACCCCCATTGCCAAGGGCTCTTGTGCAATAAACAACATGTATAGCTCTCCGCAGCAGCCCTGGTTGCAGCGAGTATAAACTATAGACATTGTATATTCGTTCATTCGGGCTGTGTCCCATCCCACTCCAAACTCCATTCACCCTGTGGAACTTATTCTCTTTATACAATTCACACCTGAGTTATTCTAACACTGTAACAATGATTTTAGGTCTCTCTTTTAGCTGTGGATGAAATGCACATGAACTTACCCAAGATGAAGAAGGACATTTACTGGGACGATTCTGCTGCTCGACCACCGTATACAGTGGCAGCTGCTGACTACTGCATACCCTCATTTCTAGGGTCAACAGTCGAAATGGGGTAAGTGCATTTTTTAAAAGATCATCAGTATTTAGAAAGTAAGTAAGTCTGATCTTTTTTTTTGCCCTGGTCTTGAAGTTACTTTTATTATAAGTGTCAAGTTTTAAATATAACAGTAACCTTTGCAAATTTCAGATATAATTAATATGCCAAAGGAAATTATAAAGAGACTATAGTTTTTGGTTTAAATATTGTGTGTGTGTGTGTGTGTGTGTGCGCGCGCGCACTCACACACATGTGTACGAAAGTGTTTGTTTAGGGGTCATTTGCATTTTACCTTGCTTTTATACCACAGCAAACTTTTCCAATGGTTGTGCAACTAACCTCTTTTTTCCTTCCAACTTGAAGAATAGTTTAATTATTTAATTATGTAGTCATTTATTATTTATTTATGACTATCATAATTAAGCGTAATTTTTAACAAGTATTTATTTATTGAGCATGTACCATGTGCAGGCACTGTGTTAGACTACTTGGAGACAAGTGAATCTTAAGGAATGAGATGAATTTTATCATCCGTTTTCCCTAAGATTATAATTCAATCCAACTATGTTTAGTATACAAGTCAGTCTCCGTTCCATGGTTTTAACATAACAATCTGTCCCTGTGTACTATGAGCTTTAAATAGATGGGCTGGGGCCTGCAGTAAATCATGCACAGTTCTTGAATAATTTTATTAAATCTGATAATGTATTTGATTTTGGAGAAATGTGTGAATGTGGGAGAATTTAAGCATATTTGCTGAAGACAGATGCCACAGTTTCCAAATAACTTAAAAAGAAGAGTGTGGACAAATTTAGAAAAATATGAAGAACCCCTTTCAAAAAGAATTGTAAAAAAAGGGAAAACTTTGGCAGAATTTTTCTTTTAACTTTTGGTAGAACTATGTCTCCTTGTTCCCTGAGGCCAGCTCGAAGCAGATTTGAGTGTCCCGTAGCTAAGTGTGACCCCTCTTTTCCCTCCTCCACAGTGTCCTCTTTCCCTGTCAGGATATCTAGCTTCAGTCCTGTTCCTATAAGGCTTTATTCTTAGCCATGTGTCTCTTAATCATCATAAATAGTGGTTTGTGATGTTCTTCCTCCAAAGGAGCCTCTAAGGCTGAAACACTTTCAAGACCCAAAGAAAATGAATGGCAAATAATAATAATAATAATAATAATAATGAGAGAGAGAGAAAGAAGGAAGACAGATGACAAAGTAGAATTTCATTAGTGTGGCAAATAAGACAGTTTAGGAGCCAGGGGCTTTGCCTTTTTGTCCTCAAGAACACCTTAGAAAAGGTTCTTACTCTAGGCGACACTTGCTTCTGCTTCTGGATAGCCTGCTGAGCCTGGACCCTCCTGCCCAGGGCTTCTTCCAGGCCAGCTCATCCCCACCCCAGCAGATTGCTCAGTCTCCATAAATAGTGATTTCCTGTTGTTTGCACTTCTCAGCATTTTGTAATGCATTCTACAGTGGCAGTTTCATGGATGTCTGGCAACCTTTTCAATTTTTAAAATTAACAGATATTTCTCTGTGAATTTGTTTTTAGATAATTAAATATGCTTTAACCTTCCCCTCGATCCCCATCATTATTTAATGCATAGTATTTTAAGACTTGTAAAAGAAAAGAGACCAGCACCATTGATGAGGTCAGGAAATTATTGTGATAACTCTATTTAGACTGCAAGTGCTGCTTGTGCTCCATTTCTAATGTTCATTTAGTAGTTTTAGCAGGATGGTTAAAATTATTTTTTGGTCTCAAGATTTTTGTCTTGATATGCATATCCATCCTAATTATCATAACCTTACATTTCTATGTAAGTGTCTATGTTCTTTAGCAGATATTAAGTATGTATTTCTCCTACTTCTAAATATAGAAACATTGAATTAGGGATTTCTGAGACCTAGGAGAAATTATGTAAGCCAAGCAATTATTGAGAAGATTAAATGAGATTGTAAACATAAAACACTCTAGATATAACTATAGAGCATTATTATTACCAACTAGTATGGCTCTTTTATTTGTGGATGTCAAACTTATGCACAGAAAAATCAAATAAAGCTAGGCTATTTTTCATATTAAATTTTCACCCTGAAAATTTGGGACAGAAAGATAAAATGCTTGAAAGAAAAATAGGAGATACAGTATTGAAGAATGGAAGCAACTTAAGTGTCCATTGATTGACAAATGGATGAAAAAAGATGTGGTACATATATACAATGGAATATGACTCAGCCATAAAGAAAAATGAAATCTTGCCACTTGCCACAACATGGATGGACCTAGAGGGTAATAAGTCAGACAGGGAAATAAGTCAGACAGAGAAAGACAAATACCATATGATTTCACTTATATGTGGAATTTTAAAAAACAAAATAAACAAACAAAACAGAAACTAATTCATAGATAGAGAGCACAAACTAACGGTTGCCAGATAGGAGTGGAGGTTGGGAGGATGGGTGAATTAGGTGAAGGAATTAAGAAGTAAAATTGCCAGTTATAGAAATAGTCACAGGGATATAAAGTACAGCATATGGAATATAGTCAAGAGTATTGTAGTAACTATGTATGGTGCCAGATGAGCACTAGACTTATTGGAGTGATCACTTTGTAAGGTATTTAAATATATAAGTGTCTAATCGCTATGTTGTACACATGAAACTAATATAATATTGTATATCAATTATAATTAAAAATTTTTTAAAGAAAGAATGCAGCCAAAAGTTACCAGTTATCAGAGATACCTCTTCTGATTAAGATGGCCTATTTACTAGCATGACAGGGACAAGCACAAGCAAAGGCCAGAGTCTATTAGGGGAGGTTTTCACAAGACATTTAACTGGACTTCACTAGAACCAAATGATCAAAGAAACCATTAATCGAAAGAGCACTTGATCTTGATTTTCTGTGTGAATGAGGACCATTGACAGGGAGCCTCACAATCCAGGAAAAGTTGCTGCAGGAACACAGGCTTTAGAAGCTAGTGTTCACAAGAATGCCCTCTTTGATCCATTAGTGTCAATACTTTCCATGACTGTAGTATTGGACAACATGTTTCTGGTTGTCTGTGACGAAAAAAAAAAAAATTTAACTTAAGCAAAAAGGGGCTTCTTGGATCAGATCTAGATACTAACCTGGCTTTGGGTGTGTCTGGATCCAGAGGCTCGCAGAATGTCACCAGGACTCATGAATACCCTCTCTGTCTCTCAGTTCTGCTTTTCTCTTTGTGGCTCAAGTTTCAGGCAGGCTCTCCCCTCTTGATTGTAAAATGACAAGATGGCAGCCGGCAGCTCTAGGTATAGAAGCTATCTTCTCAGCAAATCTTGTGAAAAGAGGACATCTTTGTTCCAATTCTTAAAAGTAACATACTGGATTTGCTATGATTGGCTGGACTTGACTAACATATCCATTCCTGAACCAATCACTATCAACAGTTAGACTCAATATTTTCATTAGCCGAGTTTGGTTCACGTGCCCATCTTTGGACCACTGAGTTTGGTCAGCCCCAACCAACCATAGGTGATATCTCAAGAAAAATCAAGGTGTTAATACCAAGAGAAGGGTCAATAATTTGCTGAGCTGGCAAAAACAATAGGTGTCCTCTAAAATTGTAAAAGATGATTCCTAAGCAATGGATCATTCGCCCACCAAATACAAGGTCGATATCAAGTGATCTATTTGACTGAGGCTCAGGGAAGAGGGAAGATAAAAGTAAGGATATATTTAATTTCTGAGTTTAAGGTGGGTAATTCAGTATATTTAACTCAGAAATTAAATTTCCCTTATCTTTTTTATATCAACATTTTAGTTTCAGAATCACAATTCCCATGACCCAGAAATTCTAAAATCAAGGTAATGCCCTTCAATAACTCAGCAACCTGAGAAATTATTCTGCCTCATTTTCCTTTCACATTCAGCACACTTTTCATCTCCACATAAAAAGGAAACTCCTTGGAGACAATTCCATTGTTCTCTACATTCAGGAACATGTTCAAAAAATTGCCCTATTTTCTCTGCATGTACCAAATATTCATTACTGAAATAAAGTAGGTTTTCCCCCCTTTTTTAAATCTCAAGAACAAATTTCAAATATTGTGTTTTCCCTCGTATTGTCACATATGAAACACATTCATTTGTTCAGGTAAAATGTTTTTTAAGGCCTACTATGTGGTAGGTTCTATGCCAGATGCTAGAGATAGGCAAAACAACAACAAAACAAAACAAAACAAAGAAAAAAAGACACCCCTTAATCTCACAGACATAATGCGGAGACAAGTTATAATTTGATAAACAAGAAATGCTCAGAATCTTATGGGAGCAAAATGCAGATACATTTCGCCCAGCCTGGTGAATCGGAGAGGGCTTCTTAGAGATGAGAGCTCTAATATGCATCCTTAAGAATGAATTAGGAGTTAACACACAGATGGGAGAGTCATAGTGGATTCAGCAGAATTCCAGGCCAATGCGAGTAAAAGAGAGAAAGGAATAATAAGTAATATTTTTAGAGTAGCAATTTTTCAAAATTTCTACTTTATTGAAGTATTGTTGACATATAAATTGTAAAATACTTAAAGTACACATGATAGTTTAATATTTATATACATTGTGAAAGGATTCCCTCCATCTAGTTAATTAACACATCCATCACCTCATATATTTATCTTTTGGGTAGGAAGTCGGGGTTGAGAACATTTAAGTTCTACTCTCATAGCAAATTTCAATTGCACAATATGCTGTTATGAACTATAGTCACCATGTTTTACGTTAGACCCTCAGACCTTATTCATCTCATAGCTGAAGTTCGTATTCTTGTACCAACGTCTCCCTATCCCCACCCTCCCCCGCTTCCCCAGGTCCTGGCAACCGCTTTTCATGGTTTCTACTCTCTGTTTCTAGTAAAGTAACAATTTGATATGCAAAGCAGAAGAGCCAAGAAATGTATTTGGAGAGGGAGTTAAGGGCTGATTATAGAGAGTTTTATAGTCGGGGGAAAGGGCTTCAGCCTTTTTCCAAAGCTATTAAATGACATGAGCACATTTATTTTTTAGATAGCTTACTTAGCCTAGCAGCTGACTGAAAGATAAATTGCTGGGGATAAGACGAGAAAGCCGGGGAGACCAGTTAGCAGGCTGTTAGTGTAGTGTGTCTGTGTATGATTTAGATAGGAGAAGATAAGGGCCTGAACTGGCAGCATTACAAGGAATATAGACAGTGGAGATGGCATAAGGGACAAATTCAAGAAAAGAGGAGCTAAGGATGACTGGGTGATTGATAATGAACAAAGGATGATAGAGGGTAGAGAGTGGAAGCTGTTGATGAGCTCCCTTTTGCATGTTTTGAATTTGAGGCTCCTGTGGGTAATTCACATGGAGATAGCCAGCAGGGAATGCGTTTGACTATTATCAGTACATGATCATTAGAACCATGTGGGAGTGTCAAGTGAGTGCAAAAGGTAGAATACCACCACTTAAAGGGTGATCAGAGGAAAAGGAGTCCGTGAAAGTCAGAGTAGAAATGGTTAGTCCAGATGCAGGAGAAGAACTCGGAGAGTTCTCTGTCCTAGAGGCCAAGGGAGCGAAGTTTCAACATAAAGCTTGAAAAACATCATAGGAGTTTGTATTTTAAGGTCATTAGAGACATAAATGAGAATGTTGGGCAGAAGCTAAATTGCAGTAAGTAGAGGAGTTAATAAGAGGTGAAGAGATCAAGAACTCCAGTGTAAACTATTTTAAAAAATAATCTTTTTATGGAAAAGTTCAAACACATACAAAAGTAGAGAACAAACCATAATGAACCTCCATGAACCCATCATCCACCCTCCCTTATCAAGTCGAGGCCAACGTCGTTTTGTCCACACTCCCACCCAGCCTTACTCTCCCTGACACTGGGTCATTGTGAGGCAAATATAACCATAATCCCATTTACTAAAAAATGAAACTAAAACAAAACTTTAAATTCACAATAATTCCTTTATTCATTAACAGTCTGCAGACTACTTTTTTGAGAAGTCTGGATTGGGGGGAGGAGAGAGACTGGATAGTATCCAGTGACGGTCACAGAGTTGAAGGTAATAGCGTATTTTTTTTATTTGTTCTATAATATTTTATGACGAGAGCGCCTTAAACGTGTTTAATGGGAAAGGGGAAGCTGCCCTCCCCCAATCTGCCACCATTCCTTAGAATTATTTTCAGCATCTCTGCTGAATTTCACTTTATGCCCCAGTCTTGTTTCGACAGATCCATGAAGACCCCATATGGTATTTGCAGATCCATGATAGACCCCATATGGGACTGTCAACTGTATGACTTAGCATCTCTTTCATCAGAGGACACACAGGGAAATTTTTATGTCAGACATTAGTGGGAAAAAAGAAAGCTTTGCTTCTTCTGGACAACTCTTACACTATTTATCTTACAGACTGAATTTTATCATTGATGATGGTCTCCTTTTTATTTTGGCTGCTGAAAGCTGGAAACCAAATTCATAGCCCACCTTTAGTAAATCTGTGTGGTTTGGGGTCATGTATATCTAGGTACTGTGTCTGCTGGCCTCATCTTCTTATTGCTCCTTATTCTAGCTCTCCTACAGTAACTTAATTTTATATACTATTGCATTGTATGTATTTTTATAAGTCACCTCAAATTCTTTATAAGATGAAGTAAGATGTAGTAAACAAACAAAATGATAAATGTTCTTGCTCTAGAAAAGGAAGGGAAAAAGACAGGCTAAGCAAAAGGAGCCCACCAGAAGACAGGGAAGACACAGGAGCAAGGGGAGTGACAGAGCAAGGTCCCAGAGAAAACATGGAGGATGGCAGGGGCTGGGGCTGGTCACAAGGAGTTGGGCTTCAGTGCCCGAGCTAGAGGGAAGGAGTTCAGGATGGATGTAGTGAGGGGTGGTGGGGGGAGATGGTGCCTCAGCTAATGAAGTGGGAACCAGTGTTCTCACCACATCCAGTCATCATTATGTCTTCATCCAAAGAACGTTTTGACAAGGGCCGTCTTTCTCTGTCCAATCCCAAACCAAAAAGATTCTGTTTTAAAAATACGTTTTATAATTTCTAACACTAAATGAGTGCTGAATCTCCGCCTCCCAATTTTTGAATTTAAAAATCAACTTTAGAATGACTACTTTTAACGAAAAAAAATGCCAGCTGACCTTGAACTCTAGACATATCCGGGTATTGTCTGAAATGAGTTGCAAATTTTATTTGAAGTTTCTTCTTCTATTTTACATTCTATTCATATATATACATATATACATATATATA
>NW_011888790.1:5141191-5144079 GCF_000151845.1 Pteropus vampyrus | reverse complement strand
TAGTTTTTTTAAATACTTGAGATTATCCATTAGCACAACTGTTTAAGTTTCTGAGGAATGAAAAAAATGGGAATTAAAGACCTGAAGTCTCATAACTCCTTTTAATCCTGTCTCGAAAATCAAAACGGCCAACAGTAAAGACTTAATAATCCCTTAAAGGCATTGGAAAAGCTCTAATAAAATATCCACCCATAGCAGCTAAAGGATTCAAAATTCTGGAGAAGAGAGGCTGTCACTGATTATGAAATGGTCACTCAAGTGTGTCATAAGGGTGCACACATGGGACTGTGCTCATTCTAACTATCCTAATCTAGAAGCATGTTGCTCAGCCTGCAAACCCTAAATGGCTGACTGCGATCCATTTAAAGAGCACTGTTTTATTAGACATTCTGCCATGATTCAAATATGTCAAACGTCCTCGATCTTAAGCTATGGGTCTATGAAGCCAATTAAGAACCCACTTAGCAAAAAGGAGAAATGTTCAAATTTTTGTAAGAGTTCCTTCTAGTTAGGAGTTGAGGAATTTACTTAAGATTTATCTGTTACTATGAAACTACAATGAGTTAACCAGAAATAATGACTTTTACTTATCTATCTTCATTGAAAAATTCCGACAATATAGAGCAATAATACGATTACTTTTTTTGCAATTATACATATATGTATTTAATGTGCACAAAGCATTTAAGATGTAGGTCAGAAGTATTCTTAGTGATATTAGTTCAAATATATCAAAATATGTATTTTAGCAAGGCAAGATTTTATTAAAGTCTGGTTAAATATACTAGATGGATGTTTTATTTAGTAATCCTTTCTTAGCCAACTATAGGCAAATATTTTAGCTTTACAAGAAAATCTATAGTCTGATATATACTATTTCATGCTTGTGTCATGAACAACCAAAAATATCTTGAATTCTGAATTACTAACCTCAACAAAAATGTATTATTGGAACATCGATTTTCACTTAATGTATCAGAAAGGAAGGAGAGATGGAACCTCCCAAGGAGATGAATGTGCATTAAGTTTATAATTTTAGAACTTACTCAGGGATTCTTTCATATGCTGACATGTAGCCACCATTGGTGCTCTTACCTTCTAAACAGTATGAGAGATATAGATGGCTTAATTTCTTTTTCTAAAAAAAAACTCCTATAGAACATAACAGTATTAAAAGGCGAGGGACTTTACAAACCCCTACTTTGGGCCACAATTTCTTTTTGTGTCACCTAGCGGAGACCAGGTGAGCATAACCAGGGTGGTAATGTGAGGCTAGACAAGCCTATTCTTTAACCAGATTTGCCATAATGCTTGGTCCAAACTAGCAGAGAGGCAACAAAGAGCAGGAGAATAACCAGCTCTTAATGCAGCTTTCTGAGCTAAGCACACCTCGTGTGATGTCCCACTAGCTTGAAACTGTCCCCAGCCAGGGAGTAGAGAGGGCTGGGTAAATACAACCTTCTGTCCACTGGATTTTTCTCACAACGCTTGGTCCCAGACCTTCCAGATCAGCGTGAAGGTTACCTTGCCTATCTTCTAAATCCTTGACTACAGCAGTGACAGTGATTCTGCATTGCAGAAGGTTAAAAATAACAGCATTTGCCCCTAATGGGTTTGAAGAGTACATTTTGCCTTCTCCATGAATAAATGCTCCCTAACACGTGGAGCCTTTGCCCTGATAGATTTTCAGACAAATTATCAGCTCCCTCCAAGGCAGTTGCTTGACTTTGAGTACACTAGCAATTTGCAAACAATAAATTTGATGTGAGAAGTAGAATTCATATTAAATATCATTTTCCTAAATTCCTCCTTTCGATCCTGTTAAAATGACCTCTTATTATTTGAATGTAAGTTGTCGAAACACCACTTTCAAAGTGGCACAGAGAAAGAAAGGCAAGCATCATCCAGTTTTATCCTTCGGTCTTTTGAAGCTCTGTATTTACCTCATCACACACACTAGAGAAGGGGGTTACTTTGCAAAAAGCTTGTTTTGAAAAAAAAATACATGCGATCTTTGACGTCATCAGGGCTGTTTTGGCCCTTCTGTATTGAACATACCTCAGGAAGTCTGAAAGCACACTGCCATCTTCAGCGGTCCTGTCTCCTGCCTCTTCTTTGTTCTGGCAACAGGAGGCAAAAAGTGCTCTTCTGCACCCCTCACCAGCCCAAGCATCTTTTCAAGAGCCCTTAATTAAATCACCGCTGCTTGTGCCCTCAGATTTGTCATTGGCGAGGAAAACTGTGGGGTTGTTGGTTTCATAGGTGCTCTATAGATATTTTAAAATGTGGAGTCGTTGTTTTTCTAACACGAGATTAAAATAAGAACACAGACATCAATCTAGACAATGATCTGACCTGTAGAAACAGTACGTGCTCTTCCTTTTTCTAGACACGACTATAACCACCTAACCCGGCTGGTTTAGGATAACCTATTCTCTCTCCCCCATCCATTCTTTCAAAAATTGCTCCCTTTTAAAAATAGCCCTGCGCATGGCGCAACCTTTCCCATGCTCACTTTTTCTATATTTCTGAATTGATTATTTATATTGTGTACTGCAGGGTTTGGCAGTGTCTGCAAAGGGCACAAAACACAATATCGAGAGGCAAGGACAGGGCAGTCCCACCACCTGATCAGCCCTGTCTTCCTACCCTTGAATAATCCAGCTTCCTCCCATCCTTATATTTCCCCTCCATTCACCCAATACCCTAGTGTTACCTTAAATGGCTGTAATAGTCATGCCTTCTAAGATGTTAGTTGTTAGGTGGTAGGCATAGTAGCATGCTTACAGATCATTCTTGGAGAAAAGGCATGCACTAGCATTTCCTCCAACCATGTTCAAGAAATCAGTGATGATTTGGGGGGAAAAAAAACTGAAAGTTTGCCAGTC
>NW_011888790.1:5136564-5139346 GCF_000151845.1 Pteropus vampyrus | reverse complement strand
TTCATAAAACTGCCCCTCAGATCACAGCCCACAAAGTATTCTTCCAAAGACTCATTTCTAGCCTAACAGTGTGAAAAGCTCTGACTAATCATATTGCTTATTCAAAGCATTTCTGTTTGACAACTCTCATCAATGTTGCTTTCCATGTAGTTTTTCCAGTTTGGACACTACTATCAAATGACACAGCTCTAACTAGGCCCTCCTTCTCAAAGATGGCCCAGAGCTGCCCACTGCCTCTAGGATAAAGTCCAAATCCCTCTACATGGCACATAAGAGTCATCATAACACAGTCCAGCTATCCTGTGTATTTCACACAAACTGTGCATATCCTATTCCTTACTTTCCTGTTACCTTATTTGCTCAAGTCACTTCTTTCACCTGGAATACTTTGTCCTCTCTCTGCTTGTTAGATTCCTGCTTTGTGTCAAAAGTCTAGCTCAAAAACTTACTTTGCCCCGAATTTAGCATTTATATACACGCTCTCTCCCTCCTTTTAAATTATATTATACAGTACTTACTGCAACAAATTTGTTCATGGTGCATGCTCAATAAATTTGGTTGGGTAAGTGGATAAGCCTCATGCATCCATACTATAGTTTCCTGAGGCAGGAAGGTGCAGTGGGGTCTCACTGGCAAACCTGCCCAGTGTCAGAACATTAACAAGAGCACTGGCCTTTTGGCAGTTGCTCTTTGCAAACTGATCTGTTGTCCTCCAGTTCGTGATGCAGGGCCCTAATCTCGTCGCAGTTGAATGTACTTATCCACCACATTGGTGCATAATGAGAAAGTTTTTTCCTTAGGATTCCTGAAGTCTTGAAGAAATAATAATACGAACATTTTTTCCTAGAAGATTGGGTCATTCTTACAAGGCTGTGTAGTTTCAAAGGAGCTAAGAAAAAAACAAATCTTGAACAAAAAGTCAAGATCCCAAATGGAGAACAGAGGCCTGTCCCCTAGAGAGACAGGCAGCTCCACTTCAGACTCCCAGAGCACGTCGGTGATGCAATGTTGGTGAACAGCTGCACTCACTGCACCTCTGGTGTCTTCCCTAACTACATGGAGCCCTGAAGTGTGACTGCAGATGTGACCTAATGAAATGCAACGAGCAGGGTCACCGAGGCTGTTGAAGCATGAGTCTGCGTTTCTCAAGTCGATGTAACAGAATCTGAGCCGTGCCCAGCGGAGGTTGGGCCAGAGGCTACCTGGCAGCCAAGGGCACTGCTGGAGCTTTAGAATAACAGCATGAGGCTGTAATCGGATGCCATCCTGGAACATTTAGCCAGTTAATCATTCCAATCACCCATGTTTTATTCATGGACATAAGGAACGACGTTTTCTTTTACCACTCACTTTGCCCTTTCAGGTTACACCAATATTACGTTGCCCTTACTTTTTCCTTATGTCAAATAAAATGCACCTGGCATAGTTAAAGCACCTTGTCACCATGGATGTCAGCACAAACATTGGATCAGGCTGGCCTGATCACTGTGGCTCCCAGAGCCAGCAGAGGCAGGAGCAGGTCTTACAACCCAGTAGCTCTTGCTGTTATCTCAATTATCTATTTTATTTCAGCCTCAAAGGAGAAGATTAAAAATAGTAGGATTGTTTGTTTTATGTCTTAAATGTTAAAAATTCAACAGGGCAGTCTTTGAAATAGCAAACCCATCAAACTTACTCACAAAGGAAGCCCAACCACAGTGTGGGTCCTCACCACCTCAGTGGACGTACTCTTTCCACGAGGCTCACATTTCTTCTTCACACTTTGTATCAAGGTGATTAAAAACAAAGGCTTTAGAGTCAGACTTCTGGGTTTGGCTCTTATTAGCTACATAGCTTTAACGAATCTCTCTGGGCCTCAGTGTCTCCATCTGTAAAGTGTGAATAATAATAACAATATCAAATCAAGACCACAATGAGACACTGCCTCACACCTGTTAGAATGGCTATTTTCAATAAGACAAGAAATAACAAGTTTTAGAGAGGATGTGAGAAAAAGGGAAGCCTCATACACTGCTGGTGGCAATGTAAACTGGCATAACCACTGTGGAAAACAGCATGGATGTTCCTCAAAAAAATTAAAAACAGAGCTACCATATGACCCAGCAATCTATTTTCTGGGTATCTACTCAAAAAATTTGAAAACATTTATTCGTAAGGATATATGTACCCCTGTGTCCATTGCAGCATTATACATGGTAGCCAAGACATGGAAACAACTGAAGTGTCCTTCAATGGATGACTGGATAAAGAAGATGTGGTACATATACACGATGAAATACTGATCAGCCATAAGAAAGGATGAAATACTGCCAATTGCGACAACATGGATGGATCATGCGAAGCGAAATGAGCCAGACAGAAAAGGATAAGAACCACATGGTTTCACTCATGTGTGGGACATAAAACAGAAAGCAACAAATGAACAATCAAACCAAAACAAACTCATAGACACAAACAATAAAAGGGTAAAGGGGGTCCAATTTATGGTGATGAGGGGAGATTAGACTTTGGGTGGTGAAAACACGATGCGATGTATACAGAGGACGTATTATAGAATTGTGCAATTGAAACCTATATAATGTTACTAAGCAATGTCACCCCAGTGAACTTAAAAAGAAACAATACCGCTCACATGATGCTGTAATAATTAGGTGAATTAATGCATGGGAGGTCAGTAAATGTTAGCTCTTATTTGCACTGTCTTGAATTTAGCTATGATCCCTTGTTTAGGGGGTTTTTATGGGTCCTGGGAAAACATGACTTTAGTTCATCTGCAATAAGG
>NW_011888790.1:5132867-5136514 GCF_000151845.1 Pteropus vampyrus | reverse complement strand
GCTTTAGAATAACAGCATGAGGCTGTAATCGGATGCCATCCTGGAACATTTAGCCAGTTAATCATTCCAATCACCCATGTTTTATTCATGGACATAAGGAACGACGTTTTCTTTTACCACTCACTTTGCCCTTTCAGGTTACACCAATATTACGTTGCCCTTACTTTTTCCTTATGTCAAATAAAATGCACCTGGCATAGTTAAAGCACCTTGTCACCATGGATGTCAGCACAAACATTGGATCAGGCTGGCCTGATCACTGTGGCTCCCAGAGCCAGCAGAGGCAGGAGCAGGTCTTACAACCCAGTAGCTCTTGCTGTTATCTCAATTATCTATTTTATTTCAGCCTCAAAGGAGAAGATTAAAAATAGTAGGATTGTTTGTTTTATGTCTTAAATGTTAAAAATTCAACAGGGCAGTCTTTGAAATAGCAAACCCATCAAACTTACTCACAAAGGAAGCCCAACCACAGTGTGGGTCCTCACCACCTCAGTGGACGTACTCTTTCCACGAGGCTCACATTTCTTCTTCACACTTTGTATCAAGGTGATTAAAAACAAAGGCTTTAGAGTCAGACTTCTGGGTTTGGCTCTTATTAGCTACATAGCTTTAACGAATCTCTCTGGGCCTCAGTGTCTCCATCTGTAAAGTGTGAATAATAATAACAATATCAAATCAAGACCACAATGAGACACTGCCTCACACCTGTTAGAATGGCTATTTTCAATAAGACAAGAAATAACAAGTTTTAGAGAGGATGTGAGAAAAAGGGAAGCCTCATACACTGCTGGTGGCAATGTAAACTGGCATAACCACTGTGGAAAACAGCATGGATGTTCCTCAAAAAAATTAAAAACAGAGCTACCATATGACCCAGCAATCTATTTTCTGGGTATCTACTCAAAAAATTTGAAAACATTTATTCGTAAGGATATATGTACCCCTGTGTCCATTGCAGCATTATACATGGTAGCCAAGACATGGAAACAACTGAAGTGTCCTTCAATGGATGACTGGATAAAGAAGATGTGGTACATATACACGATGAAATACTGATCAGCCATAAGAAAGGATGAAATACTGCCAATTGCGACAACATGGATGGATCATGCGAAGCGAAATGAGCCAGACAGAAAAGGATAAGAACCACATGGTTTCACTCATGTGTGGGACATAAAACAGAAAGCAACAAATGAACAATCAAACCAAAACAGACTCATAGACACAAACAATAAAAGGGTAAAGGGGGTCCAATTTATGGTCATGAGGGGAGATTAGACTTTGCGTGGTGAAAACACAATGCGATATGCAGAGGACGTATTATAGAATTGTGCAATTGAAACCTATATAATGTTACTAAGCAATGTCACCCCAGTGAACTTAAAAAGAAACAATACCGCTCACATGATGCTGTAATAATTAGGTGAATTAATGCATGGGAGGTCAGTAAATGTTAGCTCTTATTTGCACTGTCTTGAATTTAGCTATGATCCCTTGTTTAGGGGGTTTTTATGGGTCCTGGGAAAACATGACTTTAGTTCATCTGCAATAAGGAAGAAAGAACATATACTATATCATTTTTTAATGTCCAAGTCTCCAGATCGGTGATTCTCTGTATCATTCCAATTTTAGTATATATGCTGCCGAAGCAAGCACATAGATCAGTGATTCTCAAAGTGTGGTCTAGGTACCCTTGCAGGTCCCCAAGACGTAAGATTCCAAGACCCAAGTCCTTACGGACAAAACTCTCTTCTTCCTGTTTTATTGAGAAATAATTGACATATATTACTATATATGTTTAAGGAGTACAGCATGATGGTTTGATATACATTGTGAAAAGATTCAGCAGACATTCATCTTCTCATATAGTTATAATTATTTTTAAAAAAGAAAGAAAAGAATAAAGGGAAAACTGTTTTCTCCTTGTGATTTAGGACTCTTAAGACTTACTCTCTTAACAACTTCCCTATATATCATATAGCAGTGTTAGCTCTAACAAACCATTTTTGTTATACTAAGATGTCATTTGCCTTCTTCATTCTCATTCTTTCATGAATGTACAGTGGAATTTTCCAGACACCACATGCTATGTGGTGATGTCATCACTTAACTGTTAATGGAATGTGTGTTTGTACATTCTTGTGTTTTTTATATTCCTCAGTTATAATTTCTAATAGAGAAAATAGCAATAGCTATAACCCACATAAACAAACCTCTTTGGGATACTCAATAATTTTTAAGAGTTTAAAAGGATCTTGTGACCAAAAAATGTGAGAACCTCTGCTAGACTCTTTCAAGTCAAAGTCACCCTCTCCACCCCATTTTATAATCTTTAATGCAAAAATGCCATTCTCATCCTTAACTTTGAGACTCTGCTCCCAAAGTTAGGCCCCTGAAGCTGCTCTGCCTACATTTTGCTGCCATGTGTTTCAGGCTGTCTGGGTCCGATTTACCTGGCGAGGATTGGCTATGGGATTATGAGAAGCACGGCCGTCGCCATTCCATGATTAGGAGAGTCAAGAGGTTCCTGAGTGCCCACGAACACCCCTCCAGCCCCAGGAGCAGAAGCTACAGGAGGCAGGCCAGTGATAGCTCCACGTTCCTTCCTCAGAGCGACCTCAGCCCAACCAGGGATCTGCTGGATGTGCCCTCGAGAAGCCGCCACCGTGCCTCAGCCTCCTGGAAGCAATTCAGCTCCCCAGAGGTGAGCCCCACGCTGCACTCCAGCCTGGGAGAACTGTCCACGATCAGGGAGACCAGCCGGACAAGCACATTACAGAGCCTGAGCCCGCAGACCAGTGTGAGGGCCTCCCCCACCAAATTGCCACAAGTCCCCGAGGTACTGGTCACTGCCCCAGGGCCCACATCAGATGACCACCACCATGACTCCACCGCCTCCATCCAGAGCTTTGAGTTTACTGGGGTTCAGCCAAGCAGTCCTGGACAGCAGGAGGACCCTACAGGGTTGATCCTGTTCCCCTTGGGGAAGGGGACACCTCCTCGAAGCCCCAGTCTCCAGACTGTTTTAGCCAAAGCTGAGAGAAACATCTTCAAGTTTGCCCCCGAGGCAGAACCTGATGAGAATGCCGAGTTCCCTAAAAGGTGGAGCCTCCCTGGGTTTCTGGAGGCCAGCCACACCTCCGTGGCAAGTCTAAGCCCAGAGCCCACGAACCCTGAGCCGGCTCTTTTACTTGACACGGAAGCATCCTCAGAGACCAGTGGAATCAACTTTGTGGCTGGCTCTCAAGTCTTTCCTGATGTGCTGTATTTAATGGAAAACCTGGACACCAAGGAAACAGATATCATAGAATTTAACAATGAGCAAACAAAGGACTTGCCCAGTGGAATGCCAGAAAGTTCTAGGACCTGATATCTAGTCTAAATTCTTCCTTTCCCAAAAGTTCAGCATTAGTTCCGGAACATACCTGGGGGCTAGCCAAGTTTTTTTTTTTAAAAAAAACAATCATACTGTATAAGCTATTTAAAACTTTGAAGGGCATTATGATCCTGACTTTTTGAGAACTAAGAAAATCAAGCACATTCACATCACCATCAGAAAGTGCTTTCATGGATGTTATACAGACCATAGTGATGTATCTTAACCAAATAAGAAATCTTAAATGTGTATGTGTGTGTGTATGTATGTA
>NW_011888790.1:5117718-5132412 GCF_000151845.1 Pteropus vampyrus | reverse complement strand
GCCTTCATTTTTCTCTCTTCCCTCTTTGTTCTCCCACTCTCGTGTCCTTCCCTTCTTCCTAGTCTTGCTCCTTCTCCGGTGACTCTAATCTGTCTCTCCTTTCAAGTCATAACATTTTCTCTTACCAACTCAGTTTCTTACTTTCATACTCCTTGCCACGGTTTTTCAAATTATGAGGCATCGGCAAAACCTCCTACAGAACAACCGAAGACGGCAACAAATGCAACAAACTTTCAGCCCCATGGTGGCATGGGTGTGGAAATTGATGCTACCCTGCCACACCCTCAGCAGCCGTGGCCATTTCTTTCTGCATCCACTCTTAGATCTTGAATCTTGGAGAAAACTGAAGCCAAGAGGGGCATGAAACTTACATAACCAAATGCTGTGGAACCAAAGAATAACAAGGCTTGAATATTTAACTCGAATTCTTAAAGCAGAAATCCCAGTCATGTCACAACGTGGGACCAGTCACTGTGTCTGCCAGGTTGTTTGAGATGAGGTAGGATATTGGAGCTGGGTGGACAAGGGAATCCAGGACTACATGATAGGAATGGGACATTGACTAACTCCCTACAAGGAGCTCTTGGGTGGCTGCTTGTTGTGGGCTCTAATTTTGTCTGGAAGGCTATGTTGTATGAATATTGCACTCACTATTTCCATCATATGATGAAGCTTGACTACATACGGCTTAAGAAAGAAAATAACCCGAATAGCTACCATTTGTTGAGAGCTCAGTGTTCCGGGCAGCAGAGTGTAAAGTTCACAGATGACCTCACTAATCCTCTCAGGAATCATATGAGTTGATACACCACTGTCTCCATTTTTCAAGATAAAGAAAACAGAGGCTTTGGGAAACTAACGTAATTTGCTTAAAACCACATAGCCAGGAGGTGGCAAGGCTTGGATTCAAACAGGTTTATCTGACTCAAAAGCCCATACTCTTAACTAGTGTGCTCCCTCACTGTGCTATGGTGTCTGCAAGGCCCTGCCAGCAATTTGCCCAGAATTCTGGAGGATGCCCCAAGGGAGCCATGCCTAAATCTCTCCAGCTTTGGAGGCCTCTCTGTTGAAGTCTACCTGTGTCTTTTATGAATGTATGCAGGAGGGCGTTGCTCTGTCTTTGAGTCCCAACCACAGTCCTCTTCATTTTTTCTGAAAGAAGAAAGTTGGCAGGACCCTCCCTTTCCCTCCCCAACTTCTCCTGATGCACAATGTTGTAATTAGCACCTTTTTACAAGGCAAAGCAGCATCCAACCGGGTCACCCCAGCTGCATGACAGGAGTGACCTTTACTTTAACTGACATTTCTCCAAGGACGAAAAGGAAATAATATTGGAAGAAATGCTATATGCCAACGGTTCTCTATAGTTAACAGTGTTAGCACCTGGGAAGGCACTGATACTCCCAGACTATGGGATCGAGTCCTAGTATAACACTTCGAAAAGGCAGGAACCTTAACCCTCTCCCAGCCTCTTAATGCTCTTCTGGATGTTTCAACTTTGTCTTCTCTTTGGCTTTATCTATTGCTCAAATTCAAAGAAGTTCCTACTTAGCTGCTTTTGAAATACAATCAATTTTCGTTCCTAAATTCAAGGTGATAAATTATATACAAGTGGAATCATACATCTTGTGGAGAACTAAGACAGTGTTCATTTATCTCTGCTTCCACCCATCCCTTATGCACTTTTGTCCAGAGAATTATTCAATTTCCTCAATATTTCATCAATATTTGTGGTGGCCTCCCATTTCCTCCTTGCACTGAAAACTGAATAACGATTCATCCAACAACCTCATGAGGTTGAATTCAACTATAAATTTGAGCAAGCGATTGCCCAGATCAGATGAAGAAATGCCGTTGCTAGCATGAGAGTGCAACTTACATAAGGAGTGACAATAATATATTACACTAAACATCATATAAGAACTTGTGCCAGTAAATTGCTAAACCACGGAGACACCTGATCCAGCTTCAGCTTTTATGTCTTACTTCAGACCAAACAAATAAACCATATCTTCTAGAGAAATAATTTGGCATTTTGTTTTTTATAGAAGAGATTTGTTAGTGGAAAATAGTTACAGTGGGTCTGATCAGTGTACCTCCTCCCCGTGGGCCAAGTAAACTCATGGACTGCCCCACTTTATGAATTCCCTAGCACTTCCAAGAGAATAACATCAGGGATTTGGTAAGGTCCTGGATGATATCACCAGCTGGACTTTTCTTCATAGTGATTCATGGAACATTAAGCAACTACTGAGTGTCAGGCATTCAGCTAAAGCCGAGTGGGTAGGAATTGGGCCCCTCAGAGCTCCCTCATCCATCTGTCACTCTTCTGCAGGTCTAGGGGATAACAATGCCCTCTGAAGTTCAGCAGGTTGGTTGGTTTGTATATTTGTTTGTTTCCTTTCATCCCCAGTCCTGTTCCCCCTCCCAACTATTTTGTTTACTGTAAAGCCCTTTGCTTGTATACATTCTTACAATGTGTGGATTACTATTTTATGTGTCTTTAACTTATGTAAATGTTTTTACATTATAGTTCTCATCTGGGGTTTTTTGTTCCTTTTTTTCCCTCCACTCACTACAATGTTTTTAAGTTGCCTTGTGCACATCTAATCCATTGCTTCTAATTCCTTCTAATACTCTAAAATGTCTTACTTATCTATTGACTCCACGCCCCGCCTCCACAGCAAGCACCCTCAAACGTGTCCCTTTATGGCCCCATAGGAGAGTTTCTTTGGGGTGTAGACCCATGAGCTGCACTGGGTCAGAGGGTCTGAACATATTTAGCCTGACCACATATTGCAGATGGTGCTCCAGAATAACAGCATCGACTGGCATTCCTCCGGCAACACATCGTATCCCCACTACCCTTCTCCCTGCTCCTTGCGTGCTACCACCTAGATTTCTAATTTTTCCAGTCTAACAAGTATAAAGTGACACCTAATTATTTATTATGGACATTTATTTGCCAATTAAGCATTACTGATTACTGTAGTATGACATTTATCTGATTTACTAATGACATTAAGCATCTTTTCATATACTTTTTAATTCTGATGGAATTACTCTTTTGAAAATTGCCTTTTCAAATTCTTTACCCTTTTATGTAATGGGGTTTCTGTATTTTTTCCATTGATTTTCAGGCATTCCCTCTACATTTTAGAATGATAATAGGTCCTTGTTGATTTTGGACATTGGAACAGTCTTTTCCAGTCCTCTGTGTGTCTGTTAAAAGTGTCCATGGTGTCATTTGTTGAATAGAAGTCTTAAATTTTGATATAATCAAGTTCATCAGATTTTTTTGTTTTATGTTTTTGAAGTACTGGATAAGAAATCCTTTCCCACTCCTATGTCATGATATTATCCTACCTTTTTTCCTATTATCTTTTCAATGTTAGGTAAGGATCCAGTTTTATTTTTCTTTATAGAGTGAACCAGCTTTCCCATAATACATCCCTACTAAAAAACCAGTTTATAAGTCCATGTATTTCTCGTAAATCAGATGTACTGATATGAAATAAAATGGCATCTGAGTGAACTAAAAGATAGGGTGGTATGAATGGAAAAAAGAAAACCAGACCTTAATCTCATAAAACTCAAGCTCCTCCCCAGTAAATACAAACGTACTCCAAAATTCATCCCCACTTGTTATCTTTTAACTGGCGATTCCCCGCCTCCCTTTTTGGTGCCCTGAGTGTGTAAACTGTTGCACTTTTCTACGCAAAAGCTCAATAAAAATAGGCCTCTCTTTGATCAGGCTGATACTAAACTACAAGAGTAAAGCCTGATACATAAGGATCTCTCTCTTGCTAAAGAAGAGATAGTGATGGTGTTACAGGGTTAGTTCAGGATCCTTCAACGCTCAGAAGAAAGCAGGATTGAATCCAGAGAGGTGGAGGCCACCATCAAACTATATTTAGGGCCGGGATCAGTGGAGGTGGAGGTTTTATACCAGGAGACTGGCATCACTTGTTCTTGCTGGCTGAGATCTGCCCTAGCTCTGGGACTTTCCCACAGTCTGTCTTTACTCTCCTGCAACAGGCTGTGCTCAAAGATGGGTGGGTGTTGGGTGTTTACTGTCATGCTTGAGACATTTGCAGATGGTTTCAAAAGAGAACTTGTCTCTTCTTCTCTTCATTCCTCAAGAAACGGAGCCCTCTGAAATGTAGCATTTTTTGATACTAATGAAAATTCATTATTCATCTCCATGGTCATTGGACCCTACAAACTCCAAAGGGAAAAGCACTTTTCAAGATTAAAAAACACTTTCAGACAAAGAGGCAGTCATATTTTTTTTTCCCAGTAAAATTGGATTTCAATTATTTCCATCACTAAAAAATATGAGAACACAGGCAAGTTCCCAAATGACACATTCACCTCTCTTCAAGTTCGTCCCTCCTGGCTCTGATTCAGAGGCTATGCACCCCCTGCTACTCTGCCATGGAAGAGGTCCAGATTTAGCTGTGGGAAGTCAGGTGGGATGATGTCTTTCTCATGGGTATATCGGAAGTGGGGCAACCACGCCCCTTCCACTGAGATGTAAGCTTGTTCAACCAATATCCCTGTGCTTAGGACCATGCCTGACACATCTCAAAAAAATACTAGATGAATGAACTCTTGAAAGAAAGAATGAATGAATGAACCAAATTAGATTTAGATCCAAAGTTAGGAGACCTGAAATCCCAATTAAATAAGACTACAACTTTAGCTGTGTGGTCTCAATCAAGTTACTTGAACACTCTGGGCTTTATCTTGCTCAGCTATAAAGTGAGCGGTTAGACTAAGTGATTTAAGGTCCCTCTCAACTGCTGTTCCAATCACATTTCTGGAGATTCTGCACATGAGAGAGGAAGGAAGAGATGGTTTTGATAACTATTGAGAAAATAGACCCAAACAGCAGAAAGAATCAAAAAGAGGGGTGGTATAGGAAGGGCAGAATTAACACCTATAGGGTACTTGAGTGTTTTCATATATTGCTTTACTCGATCCTTAATAAGTACTATCACCCTTTGTATAGTAGGCAATAAAGAAGTTAAATAACTTGCTGAAGGTTTCACAACAGTTAAAATTTTAATCTAGGATTCGAACCCAGATCTATGCTCATTGCTGATTCAACTATTCCACACTGCGATCAAAAACCATCAGCCAGGACAGGGTAGAGATTTCTGTCTGCAGAATACAACAGATTAGCAGTCAGTCACGATAAGCACTCAGCCAGTGCCACCGACCTCTCCTTGGAAGGCTGGCGGGGCGCCTTGGGAAGCCAACGTTTATTGAACACCTACTATGTGTCAGGTGCTAAAACAAGTGCTATGCATACATTATCATCTTTAATTCTCATAGCAAACCGTGGGTGTCTCTATGTTGATTTTGAAGATAAACAGGAAGCTGAGGTTCAGGAAGTGAGATGGTGTACTCATGTCACAGAGCTGATAATTGGCAGAACTGGGATTCAAATTCAGGCCTGCACAGAAACCATGACGCAAATGTGCCATTTCCCGGAAGGATAGCCCAAACCTAGAGCCTATTTCTCTATAAACACTTCCCCAGTAGTTACACCTATTCTCATGATCCCCTCCTTCAGGGGGAACAGCTTAAACTCAGGATAATATAGGATCATACTCTGTCATTAGTCAAAGCAGGTTTGGGTACCTTAAACCAGTCTGCAGAGCCAGTGCAAGACCACCAATTCCTTCTTCTCTGTGCACAGGTGAGGTGTATAGGTACATCACTCAGAATGCTGGAATCACATTAAATTGACCTATTCAACTATGTGAGCTTGGCAAAGAAAAGAGAAGCACGTGTATACGCGCATAAAGAAAAGACCCTCCTTACACCCACCCTTATCCCCAGGGAACATACGCCTCAGAGTGAGTGGGAGAGGGAAGATAAATCCCACTCAGTCAGCCTCAGTTCTGATGTGCTGAGTGGTTCTGGTATTTAAAGGCACTACACTAGAATTTTTCAAACAACTTGGCTCCTAAACACAAAAGCCTACCATTTCAGCTGTAAAATCTTCACTGACTTTTAGCATCCAGGCATAAGGATTTCCTGAGAAAGACAACTTATGAGTGCCCAACGTGGTACCTTCGTAACAGATTTTCAATGGCAACTTTCACTTTACCAACTTTCTCATCATGTGTTGACTGCAGGGCCTAACCCCTGCATGATGTCGCTGTGATACATTCATTACCCAAGGATTTATACCGGGGCGTTCCAGAAGTACCAGTTTCCATGAAGAGAAAGTACAATAGTAGAAGTGCTTAAAGCTGTTTTACCGGATCTGGTTTTTAGGTCCTTTTTTTTTTTTTTAACATTAAATAGAATAATGTTTACTAATAAGTTCTTTTACTTAGCATTTTGAGACAAAATTAAATATACAGCTACTGGTCTGCAGTGGAAAACTAGTGGCTGGTAGTCTGAATCTGATTTTCTGATAGCTCTTGCCTAGCCGGGTTTCTCCAATTTACCACAGTCTCCACCACTCCCTATCACCCTACACTAGGCCTGCTTCACTCAGTTGGCCCTAGTGGGTATGTTGAGTTTTCGATTCTTTTACTAAAGCTTCACCAGCTCCATGGAGACTTCAACCACTATGAGTTCCCCGAACTGTTCAAAGAGGAAAAAAAATAAGTTGCAAAGCTAAAGGCCTCAGGTCATCTCGCTACTTATTACTATAATCTCCCAGCAGCCCCACGCTACAACTCAAATATGTTAAACGTGGATTCTTTTCTCTTTCTGACTGCTTCTCTGGGTAAACTGTGCAGTCTTAGTATTCTCCCTGGCTCGACAGCGCAAATCATTTGAGATGCGGGGACTCTCAGCACTGACCTTGCTTGACCAGGCCCCGTTGGCAGCAGGCCTGGCAGGGAAGTCAGATCCCAGACAACCCAGGAACAGCATGTCATTTCTATGTCATTCCCACCGGAGTAACTCGAGCCTCTCCACTCGGGTTCGTGTAGCCACAGCTGCTGTTCGCAATACCTGGCGGGCCGATTGTCTCTTGCCATGAACAGAGGTAGCCCAAAGTCTGCTATTTCCAGCCATCAATCTCAGGACCCATCAGTCACTCTGAGGTCAGCTCCAGAGCAAGTGGCATGAAGCTCTGAATAGCAGGGGCAGCTGCACAGATCAGAGAGATGAAAGAATATGTCATTTTTAAAAGCCAGTTTCACCCTCCTAAGGAAAGAGTGAGTCAGTAAGCAGAGGAAGAAGAAACAGCTAAGAGTTGGTGAACTCTGTTGGTGTGGGGAAGAAATGAGTTAGGGAGGAGACCAAACCTGCTCACTGCTTGGGAAATAAAATCTCCAAAAGCCATAAGGGACCAGAAGTTGATAGAAGACAGGCCGTCAGGAGATACACCAGATACAAACAGCAAGAACATTCCTGTGTGTGTGTTCTCTCCCAGAAGGGCACCGGCTTCGTGTGTAGCTGATACTAAATGCAAATTCACTTTCCTCAGAATATACTTCAAGGGACACTTGAACAACCTGGGGGAGGGGCCCGGAGGAGTTGGAGCACAAACATGGATGCCCAACATCTGATCAGAAATGACTCTCTCTCTCTCCTCTGTCTCACCAGTATCTGTGAGATCAATGCCACCTCCGTGCACAGCTTTTGCAAACCCCACTCTGTTGTTACTCCATCGAACACGCAGTAAAATTTGGCTATAAACACAGCTCCTAAGATGCAGAGTTGTCCAAAGTATGTGGTGACATCTAGAACTAAAAACTGCTGATACACACAATCCCGTCCCCCCTGGAATCGAGAGCAGATGGAGATCGCACAGGCACCATGCCACCCTGCATCCACGACACAATGCCAGCTGGGAACCGGGAACACACCTTTCTGATGTATTTTTCAGCAGACAGCGTGTACTTCTGTTGGTCAGTGGCAACGTTGATAATAAGACAAATCAACAGTCTTGTCTAGTCCACAGTACACCAGAGGTGCAGAAGGCAGGGTGAGCTCTTGTTTTTACTTTACAGTCTACTCATAAAACCAAACTTCAAACGTGGCCTAATCAACCTTTCTCAAGAAGAGAAGCTTCTGAACATAAAGGGTAAAAATGTGAACTTTTGGAATCAAATCGCTCGTTCCAACACTGGCTCTACCACTGCTTGTGAAAAGTGACTTAACCTTCTGTGACTTGGTTTCCTCACAGATAAAATGGGGATAATAGTAATACCTATTAGTGTGAGTATTAAATGGGTTAATACATACAAAACTCATAGTACAGTGCCTGTCGTATAGTAAGCACTTAATGTTTGCTGCCATTATTATACCACCATTATTAAATGCATGGTGACTGAGAACCAGGGCCCTGGGTCCTATCCGGGCTCAGACACGTCCTAGCTGTGTGGCCTAGGGCAAGTTATCTGATGGGCCTTAGCCTCAATTTTATCAACAATAAAAGCCTTGAATGCCAGTACCTTCCTTATCGGGTTGTTCTAAAAATTAAGTGAAATGTAAAGCAATTAACACTGTCTGATGCAAAGTTACAACTAATTGTTCACTATCTTTATTATTAGTTAGTGAGAAGGGTCTGACTTTTGAGCAAAAGTAATACTTGAATGTTTAATGTTACGTCCCTGAAATGTACAAAAATGACTTGCTGGGTCAAAGAGCTAAGTGTGGTAATTTCTTAAATACCCTGCCGTAGACCAAGTTGATAAAACAGTATGTAAGCAAACTCCACATGCAGAAGCAAAGGCCAAAAAGGGGGACAAAAGTGGGGGGAATTCTCAAATGACCCAGCCCAGCTTGCCTCCAGGTGACAGCATTTCAGTATGTTGACCTTGAAAATCCCCGGATCAGATCTTCCAGTTTAACCCATCTAAAACTGAGAGTCTGAGAGATGTTCTCTGATGCACTTGAAATTTCCTCTGAGGTTGGAGATTTGGGACATAGGAAGGACTGGATGGTAATCAGGGCCATGCCTAGGGTGTGCGGGGCCCCTATCTATGTAAACAGTGTGAGTCACCCCAAATCTGTGTGTCCTTTCTGGAGGCCTGATCTCATGAAAAAAAAAGAAAAAGAAAAAGAAGGAAAAAAAACCCTACACTGTCCCCCAGGAGTGATCCACTCACTAGACAGGTCCCTCCTGGAATCAGGGCCTGACAAGCTGAAGGACAACCCTATAAGCCTCCAGACCTGCTGCCAGGATGGCATCACCAGCCGCCACCAGTTCCAGCACCTGGGAGGGACCTGAACTCAAGAAACTTTAGAGAAAGGAGCTCCAAAGCTTGGAGGGAGTTGGAGGCAGGCGCCATACGTCCCTGGGTCTAAGGTTATAGAGGGGAAAATAGAAGAAGGAAGCATGGGGTGGAGTAGGAGGAAAGGGGAAAGGCAAAAATGTGGGGAGGAGGGCACGTAATCTCCCAGGTCCACTTAATAACCCCAGTGCATGGGTGGGCTGCCTTCTCCTTAAATTCTGGACAGAAGGTCCAAACATCCGCCTATAATCCAAGGGTGATACCAGATTGAGGTGGAGGACAGCCCAGTCACGCATATTTTATTTCTTAAAACTTTCGTTAACATTTAAAATCTCTTCCAAATAGGTTGTTTACCAGAAAGAATCCAAGAAATTGGCAGCTAAGAATCTTATTCGGAGGGAAAACAATACAATAAAGAGTGTATTATCTGAAATCAAGGAGGTGATGCAACAGGCCCCTCCCAGGTGTGCTCAGCACCTGGGGACATTAGTCAGGCTGAGGGGGCAGGTCAGGATGGGGACAGAAGGCAAGGCTGCCTCAATGGGTCTAACACACCAGTCGGAGTGGAACTAGGGAACTTCAGACTCACCACATCTTGGGGCCCCTCAAATCCACCTGGTCCTCTCTTTATTAATCAATGTGACATTATGCCACAGAGTCTCTTCATTGGCAGGACACTAAAGAACATATCTGGGAGGCTGCTGAGAGCACACTGGTACCAGGGTGGTTACAATAAATGCATTCTCATTGAGTCTCCATGTCACCGATCTGCCTGCCAGTGCCTAGAAACTTGTGGTGGGAAGGAAACTTTGGTGTCACCTCGTTCAGTGTCCAATTGTGTGATAGAACTCTCTCTACACTCTCCCAGCCAAAATCCATCCAGCAGGAAACCCTCCAATGAAAGACCATTTGCATCTCCCAAGGTGACCCACTGCAAGCAGAAATATCACACTCTACATTGAGCGGAAAGCTGCCTCCTGGTAACCAGATCCCACTGGTTCTCCTTCAGCCTCTGGGTCTATATCCAACTGGTTCATCCTTCTCCACACTCAGGACCAGCCTCAGACCATTGAAAAATGCCATTATCCTGCTTCTATATAAGCCCTCAACACACACACACACACACACACACACACACACACACACACACGTCTTTTCTTGAGACCAAATCTTGCCAAACCAAGAAGCATCTCATGATCTTGACACTCTCCATTACCCTGATCTTTCTCTACTATGAGTGTCATAATCTCACAATGGCCTTATTCAAACATGTGCCCAGAAGCAGGCATAATTCTCCCCTTGTGTGTATGTGTGTGTGTGTGTGTGTGTGTGTGTGTGTGTGTGTGTGTGTTTCACCAGTGCACAGTAGAGCGGCATAATCAGCTTCCTTGTTACAGACACTTGACTTCTATTCACGTAGCCCCATGATGAGGGGATCATGCCTGCGCTTTCACCACTGCACCCCAGGGACTGGTCCACTGTCTGGCACTGGAGTATTCGTTAAATAACTGTGTGACATTTTGAGAGCAGAGGCTTATTTTCTGTTTTGTTCTAGTTGTAGTAGTAGTCAGTGTTGGTGGTGGTTGTTACCAGTCAGGAGGGACAGTTTTATTTTGGGTGTGTTAAAGCCCATCCAAGTAGACATATCAAATATGACAACTGAATATGCAGACAAGCCCAGGGCTTAGAGAAGAGGTCACGGCTAGAGAGAGATCATGGAGTCACCGACTCACGAGGAATGAAGCCACATTGCTGCATGAACTTGCCTAGGAATTCAGCTAGTCCAGGACCTCATCCTCTTTCCACGGGGCCTGCCAGAGCCAGTGACCAGTGGAATAGAGAACATCAGCCTCTCCCCATCCCCACGCCTTCACTCAGTAAGCAGAGACCTCAGGCTCATTGACCATGCCTTTCTCTATCCCCATCATCCCCACCCCACGCTGAGGGGATAAGGCCTGCCCCGCTGTCCTGCTGGCACTCCAGGAGAAAGATCTGCACCAATCGTGCATTCTTGGGAGGGACGAGGTCAGCTTCCACTACTGCCAGGGAAAGTCAGCCACTTCCACCTCTAAAGCTGATTTCTCTCTCGGCGCATGGCTGCAAACTTAGAGGTCAGCAAACGAAGGGGCATTTCTGTGCTTTTCCCTCACATCCGGCTACCTAGGACAGGTGCACCATATGGGAATCCTGGAATCCCATGCAATGTGGACTCCCTGGGTCAGGAGTGCCCTCTGGTGGTCACAGCAACACTGACGCTCGTGAGAGTAACACCATCATCTAATTCGTGATCTGAACAGCACTTACCATGAGCATCTATCATGAGCCAGACTTACACTATAATGGCTCATTTATCATGATCCATTTAATGCTCATTTTAACCCTATGAAGTCCTACTGTTCTACCGTTTCCCTCATTTTACAAATAAGGAAACTGATGAGAGCGGTTAGGTGACTTATTGAAATCACAAAGAGATTGGCTTGTCTCCTCCTGGTCATCTACCCCATTCTAATTCCTCAAGGTAGACATAAGCCATATCATAAGGAAAGGGGGAATTTAAATATATATGTTTTCCATTATGAAAGTAAACCCCTTGGAAAAATCTGAAAGAAAAATAATTCTCCCGTTATCAAAACTACTGTTAGTATTTTAACAGATCTTGTTTTTTTCTTCTTTCCTTTTTTTTTATAACTGTAATCCAGGTGTAATATAAATTCACCATTGAAGAACATTCTGGAAGATCGTTTTTCCTTTAAGAATTTTCTATTCTTAGATGTGATTTCCACAATTTTTAGTCAAAGCAACAGGTATTTGCTGGGACATTCGGGAAGAGTCTGACCCAGAGTTTCATGCCAGAGGTTCTGTAGTATCCCAGACTGCCCCAGTGTGCTTCCCAGAAAGCCACGGTTGCTATGGAGACTGAGTGTGGACATGAAACCTCAGGACAGATCACAGAGACAGTTCGGTGCACTGCCCTCAGGGCACATGTCCCAGGAGGGGACATTTGGGAACTCGTGGCTGACTCACTTCCAGCAGAGGTTAGCACAGAGGCTCAGAGCATGGAAAACCCCATGGCAGCCATCCACAGGGCCTAGGATTCCTGGTAAGGTTTTCTCTGGCTGCCAGAGGGACCCTGTTATGTGGCAGCCCTCGCCAAGAATCTGTTTCACTTTCGTGCACTGTGCCTCCCCCTGCCACAAGCCTCTGTCTTTCTACCTTAGTACCAAGATTCTCCCACCACCAATGCAGTCCCTGTGGGGCTGTGGCCTCTGGAGTCAGACTCCCAATTCTGCCACTTAGCAGCTCTGTGACACAGGGACCACTTAATCTCTCAGACCTGTTTTCTCATCTGTAAAATGAGTATAACAATTGTTCATACAGAGCTGTTAGGAGAAGAAAATGGACATTTAGTTGAGTACCAAGCACATAGTAAGAGCTCAATAAATGGTGGCTGTTGTTCTAGAAAACTTCATTTAGACGGCTTGCGAAGAAAGGTGTTGAGCAGCTTTCTGTGCAGCGGGTAGCTGGACACCACATCTAAAAAACTCGTCACTCCAAACAAACAGAGACTCATGGACATGGACAAGGGACTAGTGGTAACTAGAAGGGAAGGGAAAGAGGGGAGGGGAAAATAAAAAAATAAAATGTTAAAAAAATTATGTATATATAGTATGAAAAAAATAAATAAACTGGCATTTTAAAAAAATCAAAAATAAAAAACTCATCACTCATCTGGAATGTCCCAATTCCTTCATCCTTTTAGTTCTATACAAGTGCCAAAGGAACAAGGAGACCGCCTGAGTCCTCTCCCGCTCCTCCTCACCTCTCCCCTCTTCCCTGCGCCATTTCCCAAGAACACAGGGAAGACTACACCAAGGGTAATACTCAAATTACGTAAAGACTTGAACTAAAGTAATACTCTGCCAGCCGCCGGGCTAAAGCAGTGTTCTGGGAGCCTCCTGTTGCATCAGGAGCTACCACTTTATTTCCTGAATTATGTGGAGGTCAGGGGTCCCAGGAGGGGGGCCGTGGAAGCTGGAGCGATGAGGAGAAGGCTCTGGGTGAGGGCTCTTGGTATTGACATGAAGTCCATTGACATTTTAACAGACAATATGGCAAACCGTCATGTATCTACTCATTTATCCCCAGTTGAGACCCTGAGAAAGTAACTGTGGGACTCTTGTGATGAATACAAGGGACCACAGAATGAAGTAAGCCCATTTGGGGCTCATGCTCTGCTTGCAGCATGAGTGAGTTGGATGAAAGGGCTTTAGAGCCCAGGAGGTTGCTCAGTGTTATCCCATTCCCATCATTCCTTCTCACATGCCTTGCTGGTGCCAAAGGAAGAAGAGCCCCAGAAGCTGCACGATCCCGAGTTAAACACCCTGGTGAATTCCTGAGGTGAGCGCCAGTGCCGACAACCACACAGTACTGGGCTCGGAAGAAGAACACACCAACCTCAGTGTTGCAGACCAACACCAGCCCCTCACGCTCCGTCATTCAGTCATTCGTTCCTCTAATATTTTTAAGCTCACATTAGGTCCCAGGTGCTGTCCTTTGGGCTGGGCATACAACAGTGAGCTGCACTCATGGGGCTCAGCCTAGGAGAGAAGCCAGACATAAAATTACCATAAAAGTAGATAAGAGCTACAGGGCTGAGGGTGCTGAGAGAGCAAAGCAGGGCACCTGATGGAGAAGTCTCATTGCAGGAAGTAACGCCTAAGCCAGGACCTGAAGGCCAAGTCCAGGAGCTGGCCAGATGAGGTGGAGGAAGGGCAGAGCAGCACATGCAAAGACCAGAGACTGGCCGAGCCATGAGAAGAACAAAACGATTAACCTGAACATCAATATAATCATTTTGATGTGTCCAGTTTGAAGTGTAATTAATACGAACACATTGGCCTGGCTTCTTATTTATGCTTTGGAAAGAGTATAACCCTGTAAATCTAAATTCCCAAGCCCAAGGCGTGGGCTGCCAGGGAGAACAGGTTAGGAGGCAGTGTCACAAGGGGCTAAGTGTTGGACCTTGATAGCAAATAAACTCAGGTTCGAGGATATATGGGAACTCTCTATACTTTCTGCTCAATTTTTCTGTGAACGTAAAACTGCTCTAAAAAAAAAAAAAAGTTGATTAATTAAGAAAAGAAAAACCAGGTTTAAATCTAGGAAGTTTGGCTCCAGGGCACATCCCTTTAACCACTTAGCTATACTAGCCCCCAAATTCTAACGGAAAGAAAAATCCAACTTTTGATAAATGTTAAAAAGAAAAAAATACGTACATGTAAAGCGATACAGAGAGATTGCGGGAGCTGGGAATGTGCTTACGGTTCAGGTTTCCAGCCCTTCCTAATCCTTTCTAGAGGCCAGGCAAGTTTTCGAGGCTGATTAAGCCAACTCCTGCCTCACGTGTAGTGTGTGATGAAAAGCACTTGACGTGTGGCGTGAGGCCAGCATCCCCAGGGTCCTTTGGTCTGGAAAACAGCTG
>NW_011888790.1:5103061-5116613 GCF_000151845.1 Pteropus vampyrus | reverse complement strand
AAAACACAAACGACAATGTTTTTCTCAAGCACGCTCTCCCCATTTGCCCCACCCCTAACATACATTTGCAGCTGTGACACAACATGTTTAGTAACACCGAAGTCATGCAGTGGGAGGTCCCTACTGCCAAGCTTGACGGGAACTCTAGGGACCATCTGGTCCAACTCTCTTATCTCCAGATGAGGAAAAGGCAAGCATGAGAAGTTAAAAAAAAAACTAGCCCAAGGTCACAGTGCAATTAGAGAAATTCAAACACAGATCTTAAGAGTCCACGTCTGGGAACTTGCCCACAATACTACCCCCACCCATCAATATGGCTCGATCTGGGCAGGATTCAGCCAAGTGTTCAAACTGAGTCCTACTAGTTGAAAGACACCTAAGATAGGGCAATATGGAAACAATGCCACTCCTTCCGAAAGTAAATGGGAACAACTGTCCAACAAGAGAAAATCGCAGCTCATCCTGGACCTCTGGGGAGCCCAGGTGGGTTGGTGGCCTTTCAGAGCCAGATGTCCTCACATCCCCGATCTACTCACATAATCTACTCACATAACCACATCTTTCGTCACCCTCTCACATAAATATACTTCTTGAGGAGAGCATCACAGACATCTACGAGCAAAAACTTGCAGCTGGTGGTCTTTCATGAACTCCAGGGTCCCTGTTTCTCCAGGATGATGCCTACTGGACTTAACTCGGATTGAAGAAATCCTGACAAGATAGAGAGGCACGAATGAGTGAGCGTGTGGTGTCAGTCCCATCCCCTTTTTCAATTTATCTCATTCCAAAGTCAGTTCAGCAGTGGGTGGGAGCATGAGAGGTGACAGTCAAGAAGAGGCGATGTCATAACCTCCGGCTGTACCAAGGTTCCCTTACCTCTTTATACCACGAGGATCTGTCCTTGTTTAGTGGCTGCTCATCACTCACCAGGCTTTTTGATGGCTCATTAGTTCCCAAAGTTATAAGGTTGCTCCATCAATTCCAGGAGATTCTAAGTTGGCAGCAATTTTACTGATGTGGCTGGAGCTGGCAAATATTGACATTCCTTAAAGACGTGAGGTGGTACCAAGCAAATCTTGATAAGAGAGAAAGTTTGCAGGGGGAGGGGGCAAAGTTAACATTTATTAAGCTTCTACAATGTTCTGGGGATTTACTGTCATTTAATCCTGTCCATGACATTGCTATTATCCTCATTTGACGAATGTAGAAAGACTTTTTAAAAAGTTCAGCCACCTCTCTAAGGCCATACAGATAGGAAATGGCAGAACTAAAATTCTTCTCCAGGTCCACCTAACTGCCAACCTGCACACACAAGATGTTCCCATGGCAGACACTGTTGGTTTTCTACCTAACCTTTCTTTTCTTCCTTCCTGATAGCACCTGGGTTGCATCAAGGCAGCAATGTGCCCAGCTCCCAGAGGCCAGAGAGTTTAGTAGCTTCTACTATCTTCTAAACTCATCTCTAGCTACTGTGCCTGATGCTTGGCTGCAGCTCAGAGTTTGTTATCTCATAGAAACCATCTTACGCACAGTGGTCAGTAAGACTGCAGTCACTGTATTGTCATGGTACTCTGTTGTTCTGTGGGTCACACCAACTCGTGTTGATTAACCTGAGAAACCATCATTTATAGCTCCGTTTCTAGTGGAGAATGCATTATAAGATCTACCCACCCTCTGCTCCTTCACATCCCTAGCCAAAAAAAAAAAAAAAATCCTGACAATTTGCAAGAGACTTCATGAGTCCTTCATAAGGTTTATAATCAGTTCAAGTTACACAGGTGCAGACTCAAAGCTGCATTCTCGTTATCAACTGTTTACTCACTAATCTGGAAGATCTGGGAATCCCAAGAATACCAAAGCAAATTCCTGAAAATATAGCTAAATATGAGGTATTTCTATGTTATCCTACCCGACTTTGTGAAGTTGACTGAAAGATTTTCCTACAACTGAAAAAAGCGTATTCCAGACGAGAAGACAAAACACTAGCTGTCGCGGCCACTTCAGGATTACAGCGTTGCATTTCCTTGATAGAGGGCTGGTTGGCATCGGGGAAGCCCGGTGTTTCTCAGCCTCGACACCACTGACATTTTGGACCAGACAATTAGTTGTGGAGTCTGTCCGGTCACTGTAGAAAGATAGCAGCACCGGGGCCCTACCCACCAGATGCCAGCAGCACTCTCAGTGTGACAACCCGAAGACTCTCCCGACATTGGCAACTGTCTCCTGGAGGGCAAGAACATTAAGAACGACTGATAAAGACTGATAAATTAGTAGAACCTATTTACTTATGGGGTTGCATTAAACCTGACAGAGCCATGAAACATCCAGTGAAGCAAGCAGTACTAATTTGTGTTCCTTCCGATTGTAAATCCACCCCACATAAAGTAGGGAGCAGATGGTCACTGAAATGGCCTTTGGCTGTAATCATGGACAAAGCCTATTATCTGGGCCACCAAGAAACCTAGTTTCAGAAAGGATATCCCCTGATTGCTGGTTCCTAGTAGAGATTGTGAGGCAGAATCTCCTCAAGGACTTTTCCTGAACTTGGTTTCTTTCCCTCCCACTCACACTATAAAAAGACTGTTTTCCCCACTTCAGCTCATTTCCTCCCCAACTCTCTATCGAATGTGTGAGTGATGGAACTCCTTCAGGGTTCGTGTTTCATTTCACTGCTCACTTTTGAAGCTACCTCTTCTCAGAATAATTGTCTGGGCTCAGCAGTTGCTACTGAACAGATTCCAGCAGTTGAACACTGAAAGAGAATCTAATTAACTTCAGAATGTTTGAGATTTCTCCGGCACCCAGCTTTACACAGGTCCACAGAACAGGCTGAAATCTCAGGGGAAACCCTCAGCTTCCACCCTGGCATTATGCTCAGGAAAGTATAAAATTGGGTTATCCTAGAGGTCACCAGAAAATGTGAGTTCCTTTCTGGGTTCTGTGTATATATATGTATATCTGTATATGCTGAATCTCGGAACCACTCTCTTACTTCAATGATGATCAATGGTAGAAAAAAAACTTATTTACTCACAAACATATATTAAGCCACCAGCAATTTGAGTTTACATTTTCAAACCGAGAGTAATACAGTCATTCATTCATTCATTCATTCACTCATTCAAATACTCCAGGAGGGCAGGGAATTTTGCCCATGGTTCACCACTTATTTGAATAAATTAATGCCCTCTTTGTTTGAGATAATGTCATTAGTAGTAAGAATACAGCAGTGAACAGGATTTGCATAATCTCTGGCCTCAGGGGGTTTACAGTCCAACAGGGGAGTAAGAGAACGAAGAAATAAATCAGGCAATCAAGAATTGTGGAAAGAGCTAACATGGAGAAAAACTGGGGAATGGAAGGAAGCAGCCTCGCTTAAATAGGGTCGTCAGGGGGACCCTCTTCCAGGAAACAGCATTGAGCTGAGGCTCCAAGATGAAGAATTGGCCTGAAAAGGTTTTCAGGGGACCACACACACATGCACACACAGAGACACTCTCTGCTTCAAGGGAACGGTTCAGAGCTGAGAGAAAAGACTTTAGCACTGGCCACCAGCAGTTGGAGTCTAGGCCTTGAGGCTCAGTAAAAAAAAGGTATTTTCCAGAACAATTGTATTTACCATGACGCTGGGTTATATAAATGTCAGATCTTTAACTACTAATGGTGCTGGAGGTGATAGCAAAACAAAAGACTATCCCTGGGCCTAACCTTGGACTTACTTCCAAATGTATAAGTTTTATGACTATTTGTTATTTAGGGGGAAAGAAAACTTTATGATTAAAATGCCACTCAGAAAAGTGACTTCATTATTGTTGATTATTCACTATCTGAAACTATCGACCTACTCCTCTTTTCCCAATGAAACCCTTATTTTTATAAAGTGAAGCTACATATATATTATAAAATATAAATTTATATATTATATATACATTATAAATATAATATAATCACATATATAAAACTCAAGGTTTTTACCCAAGGTACTATCTGTAGCAATACTGACAGGGGATAATAAGTTAAATCTGTTCTTTTCTATATTTAGTGCTGTCTTTAAGTATTTAAAAAAAATTTATGTGTGCAAATCAATGCCTACTTCAATAACCAGTTAGCATCAGCTCATTTATTTCTGCTTGCTGAGGACCTACCAGGTGCCAGGCACTGAGGTAGAGATGGACAGACACAAATGGGAGAGTGTCCCGGCAGACCTCTGGCCTGGTGGAGATGACAGTCCAGTGGGGAAGATGGGCAGTCAACAAACGTTTAGAGAGGTCTGACAGCACATTATAAAATCGCTAACCCAGTCTGAGAGGTCAGGAAATGAATGACATGTAAAGTGAGACAGCAATAAGTAGTAAGAGTGAAGAGAGGCTGGTGAGTGGGGGAGAGCATTCCAGGTGGAGGGGCTGCCTGTGGGAAAGCCCCGATGGGGAGGAAGGTTGGCACATTTGGCGAACCAGCAGGAGCAAGAGGAGGAGGAAGAGGAGAGTAGAGATGGAGAGATGGGCAGCGGCCAGATGCTAGAGGGTCCTGTCAGCCTCATGAAGGATTCTGGGCTTCATTCTACAGGAACCAGAAGCCCCTGCCAGGGTTAGAGGTGGGGAGTGACAACACTTTGCATGGATCTAGGAGGAAAGCTGCAGCTGACAAGTGGGAGAGGAGTAGAGTGGGGGTCAGTGAGGGCATGATGGAGATGAAGAGCAGAGATGAAGAGGTCAGCGCTCTTTTTCTGAAGCCTCAAAATCCCAACCCTACGAGCCATGAACATTGGATGGGGGAATGTGAGCGTGGAGCCCTTTGGAAACCTGCCAGGATCTCCATCTTTCATGTAAAAGGCCTTCTCAACTCCTTGGTTATCCTTAGCCACCTTCTCATGTTTAGGAGCTGGCATCAAAATGCTTAGAGGAAGCTCAGAGTGTGAGGGCAGTTTGTCAACTAGTGTGACCTAATTCCAGGAAGAGCACCCACCACATACATACGCTGACAGAACCGTGCACTTTGTAAGATCAGGGTCCTCTGTCTTCTTAGCCACCAGATCCCCTGCATCTAGAACATAATGGGTGCTCAATAAATACTTGATGTTATTATTAAACCTCTCCAAGCCTGTTTTCTCATCTGAAAATTGGAAATTAAAAAAATATTTATCTGGCAGGCCTTGCGAGAAGAAATAGTATATGTAAAGCTCCTGGCACAGTGCTTAGTATTTAGCAGATTAGTTATAAATAATAACGAGTAGCAATCATTATCATCATTGCCATTTCTAGGGATGACATCGGAACCGCTGCTTCATGACCATTTGTGGTCATCACTGGCCACGCTAAATATAGAGGCAAAGCATAGTACCTGTTGAGAGGCTAGTTATTATAGTACAAATCAACAAAGCAAGGAGAAGACCCAAGATAATAGCCCTTGACATTCAGCATCTAGAAAGTCCAAGGACACTGGATTCAGTCATGACTGAGTGGAAAGAAGGTGGGTAGTGACTGCTGCATCACGAAATAGCTCTGTAGGATGGCCATTCACATGAAATACTTTTCTATTGCTCTGTTCAGTAAAAGCATTGGAGGACGCTAAAGGGTGTACCAAGCCTCCCTTCCAAACATGGACACTTCATCCAGAGAGCAGGCAGGCCGATGGATTGTTTCTTTTGGACTCGAGATTTTAAATTTAAAAGGAATTTATGTCAATAGCTTAAAAAAAAAAAACAAACCAACAAAAGGGAAAAAAAAAAAAAGCAACAATCCCCCTAAACCCCAAAACCTCAAGCAAAATCCCCAAAAAAAATAACGGTAATTCCCAAAAAAAACTTTAAGCAAAAAAAAAAAAAAAAGCAATCTTTTTTCCCAGATGGGATCATAAAAAACTTCTGAAACATGCTTTTTTCTCTACTTTATTTATCCTGAATATTTTTGCATGTTAATATATGTAGTTTTACCTATTTTTAACAACTGCTCTATTCATTAATATAATGTAATAGATAAGCCGCCAGATCTGGATGCTTAACGTAATCAAAGTTTATTTCTCGTTCACCTAAATCCAACTTGTAGGGAGTGTGCATATTGGGAGGCAGGAAGTGTTCTGGTTCTAGCACTTATGCAGGGATCCAGGATAAGCAAAGCCCTGCCAACTTCCACATGTGACTTCCACATACTTGGTGGCTTCTAAGGTCACTCTGGGTGTTGATATCCAGCTAGCAGTTGGGTAAAGAGTGTGGAGGAAGGTGTGGTTTGTTTTAAATGAGCCTGGCCTAGACATGACATATATCACTTCTGCCCACATTCCACTGGCCAGAATTAGACTTCCTGCTCTAGACTGGTACCAGGAAATGTCTTGGTTTGGACCGCTGGTTCCTACAACCCAACATCATGGCAAGGAAGCACAAACCTCTGATGGTCCGTTAGCTACATCTGCCGCAGATGCACCATAGGAACGTATCATTTACTTAAGCTTTACGACACTGGCTTTCTTCCTCTCTTTTTTCTGCTTTTATACGTGTCTTTTGCTGAAGGCAAATTTTTAAAGTGTGGAAAACCATTACTTCATAAATAGATAGAGTATGTACACTGTTTCAGACTTGGTGGGGATCGGGAGGAGATACTATCAATGAAAAGGCTTGAAAAGATGCATATCTTTGACCCAGGGACACTTGTAAGGATGTTTCCTAAGGAAATTAGTGAATTACTACTTATATTTTGTGTACAAATATATTTATAATAGTGACACAGTGTAAGCAACCTAGATACCCAACAATAAAGACCCATTTAAATTATGATTCAAACAAATAAGGAATACTATGTAAGTGCTTGTAATAATTACGTAGATACCTGCAAACTTAAAAATATGTGTTATGATAAAATATAAGACACCTAAAATAGTGTAAAAAAATTGTTTAAAACAAATCAATTACTTATAGCAAAAAGGTTGGAGGACATATATTAAAATGTTTACAGTATTTATCCTTGGGTAGTATGACTATGGTTGTTTTTGCTTTCTTCTTTTACACCTTTATGTAGTATCTCAATGTTTTATCATAAAAAAACAATGAAGCTATTTTCAGTTTGAAACATTAAAAAATGTAGATGAAGGGTATTGGGGCTTAGGGGATTGAAAGTGAGTATGAGTCAGACTGGCCTCCTGTGCCCTGCCTGTCTATTGGACCTGTCACTTAACACTCAAGTTGCTATCAGAAGCACTTTTCTCTGTTGAAGTGACTGCCTTTTGTCACACCATCTCCAGGTTATAATGGGAGGGGAGGATAAGCCTCAGAGCAGTCGGCAGCAGCTCTGTGGGTTGGTGGTTGGGGCTCGCCATGCCTCCAGCCTCCGCATGGGGAACACCATCAGGGCCCTCGTGGCCTTCATTCCTGCTGACTGCTGCCAGAACTTCGTGGTTGGAGACCTTCGGGAGATGCCACTAGACAAGATGGTGGATCTGAGTGGGAACCAGTTACGCCGCTGCCCTGTGCACGTGTGCTCCTTCCGGGAGCTGGTCAAGCTCTACCTGAGTGACAACCACCTTAGCAGCCTGCCTCTGGAGCTGGGGCAGCTGCAGAATCTACAGATTCTGGCCTTGGATTTCAACAACTTCAAGGCTCTGCCTCAGGTGGTGTGTACTTTGAAACAGCTCTGCATTCTCTACCTGGGCAACAACAAACTCTGCGATCTCCCCAATGAACTGAGCCTGCTCCAGAATCTCCGGACCTTGTGGGTTGAGGCCAACTGCCTCACTCAGCTGCCAGATGTGGTCTGTGAGCTCAGTCTCCTTAAGACTCTGCATGCTGGTTCCAACGCCCTGCGTCTGCTGCCAGGCCAGCTGCGACGCCTCCAGGAGCTGAGGACCATCTGGCTCTCGGGTAACCTGCTGACAGACTTCCCCCCTGTGCTGCTTCACATGCCCTTTCTGGAGGTGATCGATGTGGACCGGAACAGTATCCGCTACTTCCCCAGCCTGGCCCACCTGTCAAGCCTGAAGGTGGTTATCTACGACCACAATCCTTGCAGGAATGCACCCAAGGTGGCCAAAGGCGTGCGCCGTGTGGGAAGATGGGCAGAGGAGACACCAGAACCTGACCCCAGAAAAGCCAGGCGCTATGCTTTGGTCAAGGAAGAAAGCCAGGAGACACAGACACCAACCCTGCCTCCTCTACTTCCTCCATCCGACTCCTGAGAGGCTTCAGTGGTAGATCGACGCCAAGAACCCAACTCCAGCATCTTCTGGAGACCTCTCCACTAAAGTGACAAAGATTGCTCTGGGATATCTGGGGTATCTCTGCCCGTGGGGGTTGATAGAGTCAGATAAAATCCCTAAATCACACCAAGAAGAAAAATTTCTGGCAAATAGTATCTCTCCCAAAGGGAAGTTGTGTGATATAAGTAGCATGACAACTCTTTGCCAGAAAATCAGCCTCTCCAAGAAAGTATTTCAAAATACTGAAGAGTAAAGAGTAGCTGGTCATGATGCTCATGAGCTCCTCAAATTAAGGTACCTTATTTGTTACAGAACTCACCTAAAAGTTCGGATGGCCTGTCTCCAGCCTTTTATAGGATATATTTTCTACTACGAGTGACCATAAATGGTATGAAAACATTACTAATTCAGGACCCTTTCTACCTAATCGGTCAGACTCAGACTTTGTTGTTACAAAAGTACAAGATAAAGTTTTTTCTAACGAATGCTGAGAAGACCCCTGATGGAGAATGTCTCCTGGTGGAGACATTTAAAGAGACATAGCTGTCACTTTAAACATAACTGGTTTGTGCTGACTTAGCTCATTTTCCCTGAAAGGTTTGACCCAAGGTCTGCTCTCAGTTGTTCACCCTCACTGACAATAGAAGTCACCTAGAAAGCAGAAGCTTTGGCAACGTGGTCTCCTTAAAACCAAGCCCAGCTGCAACCCTTGACTGCTTCCATGGAGCAGAGCTCTTCTGTTTATTCACGTTAATGGACCTGAGCAGAACTGAATCCCCTTCCATGAGGGAAACCACATGTTCAGATTCATACCAGGTTAATGGTAGTAGGTGGTAAATTTAATCACTTGAAACAAGCATTTGGAAATTTGAATTGCAGGTCGTGGTGTATATAAAAAGCTTCTGCCTCTTTAGCCTCAGTATCTCTGCTTTTGTTCTGATCTGTTTTGATTTTTGTAGATAGGGTCTTTTGATGGTTAGTGTATAAAGCTAGGTATTTCAGCCACTATTTTTTTTTGAAGTATGTAAATTGTGACCATTTCTTCTTCCCATGAATACATTGACTTTAAAGAAAGTGCTGTCAGTGGGTGATTTAATAACACAATCCTTCATATTCTTGAACGTTGTCAGCAACGAAGTGTCATCTTAACTAGAACATAGTATAGTTAGCTTTTAAAATGTACTTTTGCATAAAAAAGCATCTTAACCCAGCAAAGTTTGGTTCTAAAATTACATGACACAGCAGGCTATTTTCAAGTGTCTTCCTACCACAAATATTTCTCGCTAAGCCAGAGGAAATCTCCTTATCATCACCCCCCAGTCTGCAGAATATCTGCAACCCACTGATTTGATTGCCAAAGGGTCTCTTTAACCATTAAATGTAATCGTTGGTCAAACATTTAACTCGAGTAATGAGTCTAGAGTTCTGAGACAGCTATGATTTATAGTCTATTTTCTCATTCCTAATGATTGAAACCAAACCATCCTCAGTTGATGTTAGAAACCTTCTGCTAACAGAACTGCCTTCTGACCTGTATCTACAGCCAGCCTTATTATGGCTATGACTTTCTTCTGACCCTGCCTTATCCCTCCCAAGATTAATGGTTATACCCATAAAACAAAGTGAAGCCATGTGATCTATCTATACAGAGTTCTAATAAGCTAACTGGCCTGAATCAAATGTCATATTATAAACTATTTTTGCTTAGCGAAGCTGTTTTCTTCTGAAATAATCAATACATATTAAGCATACATTTCCCAAATGATTAAAAATTCACCCCTGATTTTACTGTCCAGCAATGTTTTCACTATAGGGTTTTAATCAATTTTATGAAGTAACTCTGTAAATACATGTTTACATTTCCTTTACCCTCTGAGATGTTTTCTTGAAATTCTAATACGATTAGAAAGTTAAAAAGGGGGAAATGTTGAAGTAACTATACTCATGATTTTAAAAGTCCTGAAACCCAAAGTAGTATGCATCAAGAGGAAAATCTCTGCCAGTTTGTATATAATTTTAGCTTCCATTAACACAAATGCCAACTAAAATCTTTAACTAATGAATTCTATGGAAATAAAGTTTTTCTATCCTAAAATGCAACATCACCGTAATTTCACACTTAAAAAGTGGGCTTGTGCCCTAAAAATCAATTAGGCTCAAATTTTAACTAAAAGCACATATCATACAGTTATCTGGAGGCACTGTAGTATAATGGTTAAGAGAATGGCCTTCAAACTACCAAAGTTCAAATCCTGGCTTTGCCATTTACTGGTCAGTTACTGTCTGTGCATCTCAGTTTTCTCATCATTAAAATGGTAAGTATCTCTCAGAGCACTGTAAGGATTAAAGAAATTACCGTGCATAAAGTGCACAGAATAGTGGCTGACAGGTGACAGCTAATGTTTATATACCATGTTCTTTTATTGTTATACCATACAGCACAATACTTATATTTATCCTATAATCAGTATAATTCTTTGAAGGAAAAAAACATAAAGGGCAATAGACCAAAAACTTTTTCTCTTTCAACAAAATTTTCAGCAACAGGTACTATAGTCTTGAATATAAGAAAAAGTACAATGTGGTCAAATGCTTCTCTCTGGCTTACCTAGATAAAACACAAACATGATTACCAAGGATTCACTTTTAAATTTCTAAATGAAGATACTGTCCTTTCTCTGTTATTCTAGAATTGGCAAAATCAAGTGCAGTGAGTCTTCACTTAATGTCAATAGGTTGTACTTTAAATGAAATGACGCAACGAAACCAATTTTACCATAGGTCAGTTAATATAAATAGAAGTTCCTACAGCATCTCATCAGTTATAATGAAACGATGTTGAAGAAAAGTTACTTGAGGAACTTTTGTACTTGAAAACATGACTATTCCTTGGCACTAAACGGATGTGTCATGAGGGGTACGAGGCATGAAACTGAACACATGGGTGTGTATCTGCTACATGCTTTGTCATTATTTAAAAAAAAAAATGCATACCCCTTGCAATTTCACTACCACAGAAAGAATATTAAAACAAAGTTTAAATGTTTTTCCCTTCTGGACTATCCACTTCTGGGGAACAGATAACAGGTGATATTTATCTTTGAATCTCCAATGCCTACTACTCCTCCACCAAGTCACCTGAATTTTAGAGATTTTATCATGCACCCAGCCAACAGGCAGGGGACACTACTGTAGGTCAGGTACTATCCTCAGGGTCTGGTGTTAAGTTAATTCACATAACCTTTTCAATACCCCTTTGAAAGAAGTGTTATGCACTATTTATAAAAAATATGAGGAATTTGAAATCACATTTGCCTTATTCTTCATACTGAGAATCGGCAGACTTTAGAAAAAGATTCTGTACAGACTATTCTGTTGACTTTTATCAGTCAGGGGTTAGGGTCCTGGCAAGAAAATGCATTCACCCAATATGGTTTACATGAAGAAACCTTAACAAAGGAACTATTAGTAGACAGGATTAAGAGGGGTAGGGGACCGATACTGAGGTGGTTAATACTGACGCACACAGTCAAGAGTCAACAGGAGCAGCTCTCACCACCCATATGGCTGAATGAACAGGAAACAGAATTGTTACCCACTAAGAGCTGAGAGCTATAAGAGGGGCTGCCCAGCAAAACAACAGTAGTGGTAGGTCTCACAGGGATGCAGCCACTTGCAAAGAGCAAAAATAAGAACATATTTCCTCTCCTCATATCCTGCCAGTGCCTCCTGAGTTAAACCACAGTAAACCAGTAAACAGGGAATTGTGAGGCACTTGAGGGCAAGTCCCATGGTCTCTAAGCAGGCAAAGAATGGATCCTGGCTTGAGGAGAGTTAAAATAACCAGCACACATATTCTCCTTCAAAAAACAGAAAAACTGGAGACTACTAGGATTTTAAAATCCTGAACATCTAGACAATTTTTATGTATCAACTATTAATGTATATTCCAAATCTATTTCTGTATCACAAAAGTCTGGTGAAAATAAAGACCACTGCTTCCATATTTGCTGTTTATGAGTAACAGAAACTCCACTCTAAATTAGAGGAATTAGAGAGGCCTACATTGGACTCTCACCTCTGAAACTGGGAAGATTTTAAAATTTAACTTGGAATAGTCTAAGGCTATGACAACTGCCAGGGCTTCAAAGGATATGAATTCAAAGAATATTGTTGGATTAACAAATAAGGTCCCATGTGTCTTCTTTTTAAATGAACTTTTAACTGGTGTAGCCTTAAGATCTTTGGAGAAAATGTCCAAGTACACTTTTAGATTAAAATCCTACTCCAGGATACCTGGTCCCTCAGGATAAATGTTTATTTAAACTCACCTCTCCTACTGAAACCTCTGCAGGTTTTCTTGGTCATGACATGGTCACCTGGTCCATTTGAGTTATGGGACGAAAACAAATGTAATCATGTGTGATAAAAGTATTTTGCTTCTAAGTGAAAAAAATATCAGTATAATTCTCTTTAATGATTTCAGGAAGTGTCTCCTTTTTGTGAATGTTGCAAGACATAAACTAGTATCGCAATGAAGAAAACCATTTTCTTCAGTTTTAACAGCGTCTATAAAGTCTTAAAATGTTGAGACAAACTTTTAGATAAAAACAAAACAAAAAAATGTTGGTTTATTAGTTTCTTTGAAAACCCTTTTGCTCCTCTCTGGAATAAAATGTCTTTCCATGATGCTAGCTCCAAGATACCCAGTAAAAGCTCGTGCGGATCTTTCTTATTTTATTTCTTGCACGTTCTGCTGTATACTGATGTATAAATAACCTGCAAATCTAAATTCACCATTAAACTCAGTACATACTTATACCCATCTCCATTCTCTCTCTAGAATCCATCTGTCAAAAAGAAAAATACAAACAAAAAAACCCTAGCAACAAGCAATAAAAATGCTTACATCTAATCATACCCATTTTCTTTAAGAGAACATTACCCTATAAAGCATCAGAGGTACCTGAAGAAGCTTGCAACAACCAACATTTAAAATGACTCTTTCAAAACATAAAAATAAAAAAAATAAAATGACTCTTTCAAACTTAAAGTAACAGAAACCACCATCAGTTTTTCCTAAGACAGACAGTAGTTAAGACTATACAGAATTAAATGAGTACTAAAGACTATGGTACTTTCACTAAATAAAAATAAATGGTTAGTTAATAAATGTTATGTATAATTGAGAACCAAAAGATTAGTGTTAGGTTTATCACATTAGACTTGGACTTATATTAATCAAGATGATTATTTCATAACTGTATAAGGTCGATCACTAGTTAAACTGGAACAACTCTACTGAAAGTACAATCATTCATTCTCATTAAGTAGAGTTACGACAGGGCAAAGATCACTTAGACAGTAA
>NW_011888790.1:5100947-5103011 GCF_000151845.1 Pteropus vampyrus | reverse complement strand
CTATAAAGCATCAGAGGTACCTGAAGAAGCTTGCAACAACCAACATTTAAAATGACTCTTTCAAAACATAAAAATAAAAAAAATAAAATGACTCTTTCAAACTTAAAGTAACAGAAACCACCATCAGTTTTTCCTAAGACAGACAGTAGTTAAGACTATACAGAATTAAATGAGTACTAAAGACTATGGTACTTTCACTAAATAAAAATAAATGGTTAGTTAATAAATGTTATGTATAATTGAGAACCAAAAGATTAGTGTTAGGTTTATCACATTAGACTTGGACTTATATTAATCAAGATGATTATTTCATAATTGTATAAGGTCGATCACTAGTTAAACTGGAACAACTCTACTGAAAGTACAATCATTCATTCCCATTAAGTAGAGTTACGACAGGGCAAAGATCACTTAGACAGTAAGAACTAAGGAATTGTTCAAATTTTTATTGGTAAACAGTATGAGAAATGAACTTTTCTATCAACTGAATTTTATGGAAAAGGAACATCAAATAAATTAGACCCATGTTAAAATAAAAGGTCAGCTAAACGTCCAAACTTAAGAAGAACCACAGACAAACTTCAATTCCACAGTCTTCTTTAAGTAGTCGAAGTCTTTCAAATACAACTTTGTAATGAACTGGTCCGGAGCATAACAGCATATGGGAATGCTTAACAGGGGTGGTGATCAGGGACACGTTTCCTGCAAGGATTACACAACATACACTTAAGAAAAAAGTTAATGGTGAAAATGAAAAGCACAACTGTAACCAAAGGTTTATATTAAATGCAAAACAGCTAGAATCCTAATTTCATTAAGACCATCATAACCCAATTCTCTAAAACAAAATGTTTCTACCTCATAACTACCATCCTTCAATTATTATTTTATTAGGAAGGAAACATTACAAAATCTGTGGAATATGAAAGCCTGTAGTTATTTAGCAGTTCTCAACTTCTCATCCAAACATCCTACTTAACAAATATGTATTCTCCAGAAAATGGTAAATTCATGTTTTCAATATTATGTTAGGAAATTTTACTATATTAGCTCAAAGACAGTTGTAAAATGGCAAGGCTTTGGGGCCTCTACATGGAAATCTCTGGATCACTATTCTAAATGAAGAAAACAAATGCTAATAGGTAAGCTGGTGATGGGGCTGAATAACTCACTAAAGTATGCCAATAGCACCTCTCGTATCTTAGATGTTAACTTTTATTCTCAGGTAACCACATAGTGAATCCCTCAGGAAGGGAGCATGGTAGGTGTACTAGTGCAATTTTTTACTTAATGCCTCTTCAAGGAGCTAGGGCTTGAGAAACACTGCTTCTAGAGGCAAGCATACCAGTTAAGAGAAGCAGAAAAAGCATTAAGAGGAGACCCAAAGAGCACACTGGGATCATATAGAGATAAACGCTTCCAACCTTGGCAGCTTATGGAGTACGACTAAAGGATGCTAAAAGATGTCAATACAGAAAAAGTTATCAAGCGGCTGTCACAGGGCACTGACTGATCTGGAAAACAAACCTGGAGGTCATTAACTAGTATGTAAAGAAGTCCAAAGCCCAGTATATATTTCTGACATATTTAATAGACACAAATCTCTAAAACAGTGTTACCAGATCAAGTGAGGTATTATATAGTGTATATTTCGAATGTGACTGAGGGTGCTGAATTATTGTGAAGATTTCTGAGGGTGAGTGTGGCTGTGTAACCTTAACCCCAAGTCGGAAAATCTTAATTACAGAACTTGATTTTCTTTTGCCATCATTCTGCTTAAAGACAGTAGAAAACATTAACTGCATTTAACCTAACCATCTTTGGTGGCACTGCTTCCAAGAAAACTTGCTGTCAACTTCTTCCCTCACCAACTTTCCATTTCGAAATATGAGTGCTCTGCATTACCCTATCCTCCCAGTACCAGGAGCAAGGAATCTCTAGATTTTTCAGCCCAGTCCTTTTTCCGGGACAGCACAGTAGAGTTAAATACTATTTCATCTGTTCTCTCCAAACCAAATCACTACTTTCTACTGTTTCCTTCCTAATAATAGTATTAGGATAGCT
>NW_011888790.1:5097169-5100897 GCF_000151845.1 Pteropus vampyrus | reverse complement strand
TGTATATTTCGAATGTGACTGAGGGTGCTGAATTATTGTGAAGATTTCTGAGGGTGAGTGTGGCTGTGTAACCTTAACCCCAAGTCGGAAAATCTTAATTACAGAACTTGATTTTCTTTTGCCATCATTCTGCTTAAAGACAGTAGAAAACATTAACTGCATTTAACCTAACCATCTTTGGTGGCGCTGCTTCCAAGAAAACTTGCTGTCAACTTCTTCCCTCACCAACTTTCCATTTCGAAATATGAGTGCTCTGCATTACCCTATCCTCCCAGTACCAGGAGCAAGGAATCTCTAGATTTTTCAGCCCAGTCCTTTTTCCGGGACAGCACAGTAGAGTTAAATACTATTTCATCTGTTCTCTCCAAACCAAATCACTACTTTCTACTGTTTCCTTCCTAATAATAGTATTAGGATAGCTAGCACTCATAGAAGCAAGCCAATGAAATGAGTACTGCAAGGTTCTGCACAAAAAAAATCCTCTGTAACTAAGTCCATTTTAGGTGTAATTTCCTAGTAGCATTCCTACTTCCCTCCTGTTACTACAGATGAACTCCGGGTACCACTGCCTAAAACCAACTCCTGCTCTTGTTCTCTTCTCTCTCCCATAGCTACTTAGTGAACAGCTCCCCTCTTCTGCATCAATCATTCCCTCTCTAGGAAATTCCTCCACTTAAACAAACTGAATTTTCACAGTAAAGACCCACATCCCCTCCAATTACTATATTCTACTTCTGTTCCCATTCTCAACATCCACTTTCTCCAATTCTTCTTCTCCTGCCCCACCTCCACTCCACTAAAACTGCCTGTTATGATTACCACTGGCCTATTACTAAATCCAATTTTTAAGGTCAATTTTCGGTCCTTATCTTACTTGACCTATATACATAATTTTGACAGCTGATAACTCCTCCTTCCTAAATCCTTTCTTCATTTGGCTCTTGGACACATATTCCCTTGGTTTTTCCTCCCCGAGGACCTCAGTGGCTACTTCATACATCCCCAATCTCTAAAATTTTATATTATGAGAAAATTTCAAATATATATAAAAGCTGAGAGTGTATCATTAATTTTCATGTAATCATCATCCAGTTTTAATAATTATCCATACTTTACATACCAGTGTCATTTGCTGGTTGCTCTGAATCTTTCCCTTGTAATTGAAATTTTCCAGTGCTCAGTCCCTAAAACTACATTCCTTCTTTAACTACATTCACTCTCTGGACACTCAACCAGTCTAATGACTTGAAATACCACATATAGGCTGACAACTCCTAAATTTATAACTACAGCTCCAACTTCTCTCCTAAACTACAGACTCAACTACCTAACTCAATTATCAATAGACATCTCAAATTATCCCAAACTGAAATCCCCTTCTTCCCTCCCAAAGCCTTTCCCAACTCAGATAACCTTATATATCTTTTATCAATCCTCACCACCTTCGCTTCTATTTCCTGGTCCAAGCATCATCCTCTCCCTTTTCCTGAACCACCACTAACAGATAAAATAAATGGTTTTGGTAACTACCGCATGGGTTTAGGAACTACTACAAAGAATTAAAATTAACTAAATTCTCAAAAGTTAAGATTTTCTGGCTATTTAACCATTTTCGTGAGTTTTTAAAGAATCTGACATCTTACAAAAGCTGCTGGTACAGGAACACGTAACTCTGCACATTATCTGCTTAAGATTGTGCATATGGAAAAGTACACCCAAGACAGAAAATGACTTGGAGCTAACTCTTCACAGTAAAAGAGTCAATTCTTACTACTATACACCTCTGCCTCCCCCAGGCTCTCTGGTTCCTGACCTTTCCAAGCCTGGCTCTTTTTGTGCCCTTTCAATCCTGAGCACTAACCTGTGTCAACATACCCTGCTCCCACTAAGCTTTTCTGGCATAAATCTAAGAGTTGTGATTACATATTTTAAATAACTTACATAATACTTTTACCTAAGCAAAAATGCTATATTTCCTATCGATTACTGCTATTGAATATACGCAGCTAGCTACCTTTGTTTCTATGTTAATTTTTCCTCAGAAATGTTTTACAAAGTGCTACAATACCTTGGTGCTGCTTTGATAATGTTGTCCACACGTAAAATCACCTCTGCTGCTTCAGCTGCACTCAGAAGTACTTGTCGTTTCACTTGGAAACTTTCTGTTATACCTAGTATTTCCATATCACCAATAGTACCTTCCTTCATGTCTATAAAGAAAAAGTATTTACTAAATAAACTAGTTTTAACCAGAATATTGATATATCTCTAATGACTTATAACAAATAAAATAAATGCTGTTAAGAAAAATAAAATTACAACACCTAATTACTCAACTCTAGCCACTCGAAAAAAGTCTTTTAGACAATCAAAAGGTCGACTACTAATTATTTTTATTAATGGAGGGCAACTATGTCAAATGAAAAATTTATTCCGAACACTAGATCTCTTATCTATATATGTAAAATTATTACAGAAAATTTTCTCACCACTATTTACCATGGATTCTTAAGAACTGAGAGAATTTAGAAGTCATCTATTTTTGTTCTTGTGAGAATCCTAATTCATCTCCAGACAGATGATTATACATCAGCTTTCTCTTGTCCTGTGACAGGATTGTCTATCCTTTAAAACTTTTCCTATAATGTCCTAGGGATAGTTTGTTGGGAAATTTTTCAATCTGAATTAAATCTGCCTTTTTGGCCACTTTTATCTATGTATGAGGATCTGCACACTCAAGAATGTCTCAGCATAAGTTTATTGTGCGATTAGAGTTAATACTGATTGTATAAGAAATACAGTAAAGTTTACCCTTATTTCAGAATATGAGTACTGTTATTTTATAGTCATAACGTAACAAACTAGTTACAAATCTAACTAAATTTATACCCTTTATAAAATATCAAAGTTTGGCAGTGTCTAGGATATCAAGTTAAACATTGTTCCAAGAATATATAATGGTTACAAAAGCAAGGGCCATAGGAGTCTTTTATATGGTTATTATGAGAATTCATCCTTCAAAAAAAAAAAAAAGTAAAGAACTTGGTAGAGTCACTCTTAACAACTACAAGGTTCCAACTGATTTCTTACCCAGTCCAGCAGTTATAATGCCTTCACTATGGGCAGCTCGGAGCTGTGCCACCAGATCTGCACTGTCATAACCTGCATTGTCAGCTATAATAGTTGGCAACTATGATGTAAAAGAGAAAATGGTTAACGATCTAGTCTAGTATAATTTACTCCTAACCAGCATAGCTTTTTAAAATTATACATTTGGAAACACTATAAAATCTGCTTCCTTTTAATTACTGCTCATATAGAGAGGATAAACTCCAATTGAATTTAAAAGTGGTGTGAACTAACCAGTTCTTTTTCTTAAAGCAACAAAATAAACATTTCCTGACAAGATAGAAAAATATATTCACTTAAAACCTATCAATACCAACAAAACTTAAGTTCAGACCTCTTATTTTTATTAACTTACCATTCTCAGTGCTTTAGCATAAGACTCCATTGCAACAGCTTCTTTACCTGGTGTTTTACTGGCAAGCTGTGTCACAGCATGAGCCATCAGCATCTCAGAACAGCCTACAGATTAAAAATCCAATAAAAATCATTATACTTAAAGACACTGAATTACTGACTTCCCTTAAGACATGTAAAACTTAAGTGCAAAGGCAATACAAAGTTTCTATAAGAAACATTAAAAGCACTTACGATTTATACCA
>NW_011888790.1:5094541-5097119 GCF_000151845.1 Pteropus vampyrus | reverse complement strand
TTCCAACTGATTTCTTACCCAGTCCAGCAGTTATAATGCCTTCACTATGGGCAGCTCGGAGCTGTGCCACCAGATCTGCACTGTCATAACCTGCATTGTCAGCTATAATAGTTGGCAACTATGATGTAAAAGAGAAAATGGTTAACGATCTAGTCTAGTATAATTTACTCCTAACCAGCATAGCTTTTTAAAATTATACATTTGGAAACACTATAAAATCTGCTTCCTTTTAATTACTGCTCATATAGAGAGGATAAACTCCAATTGAATTTAAAAGTGGTGTGAACTAACCAGTTCTTTTTCTTAAAGCAACAAAATAAACATTTCCTGACAAGATAGAAAAATATATTCACTTAAAACCTATCAATACCAACAAAACTTAAGTTCAGACCTCTTATTTTTATTAACTTACCATTCTCAGTGCTTTAGCATAAGACTCCATTGCAACAGCTTCTTTACCTGGTGTTTTACTGGCAAGCTGTGTCACAGCATGAGCCATCAGCATCTCAGAACAGCCTACAGATTAAAAATCCAATAAAAATCATTATACTTAAAGACACTGAATTACTGACTTCCCTTAAGACATGTAAAACTTAAGTGCAAAGGCAATACAAAGTTTCTATAAGAAACATTAAAAGCACTTACGATTTATACCAGACTTTAAGAAATAAAATGTTTAATATTTTCCAAATGCTTACCTCCTCCATAAACTGTTCTAGAATCCTTCACAGTTTGGGCAAGAACACAAAGAGCATCATGCAAAGATCTTTCTGCTTCATCTAAAATTTGCTGAGTGGCACCACGAAGAACAATAGTGCAAGCCTCACCTAATGTTAAAAAATATTATGTCCCAATGAGCATTTAATTATAAAAGATAAAATTTGCCTTCTATTATTTGTGTAGGTGTTGGTTATATTATTTGGTTTTGAAAGCTAAAGTCTTCCACTGTTACATATTCTCTTCACTAACAATTCATGTCATAATAGTGTTAAGTTACCTAGAGAACAACTATGTTGAAAATTCTCTATTCACGGAGACAAGATTATGATAAGGCTGACCACAAAAGAGATCAAAATTAGCAAACATCATGCTCCACGAGAATTAAGACACAGCATATTCTAGTAACAACAGTAACTGTTTCCTTCACTTCAACAGAGTTTTGCAAAGATTTAGAAACCTAAAACAGGATCTACATGAACACTCACCAAGGGCTACCCCAGAAAAGTGAATAAGCTTGTCTTCTCCAATCATGACTTCCTCAATAAGCTTGCAACTTCCAAGCTTCACCAGTTCTGGGTGGTCAAAAGTAGATGCAATTTCACCACCTATGAATATAAGTGTACATTAAATGCATGACAGATTTAAAATTTGTTTAACAAGCAGTAATGGACATTTTTTTAAGTTGATTGCTTACTATGGGTCAAGCATTGTTGGATGTACCTCATATGAACTGGAGGATTAGTCTTCACAACAACCCAAATGATAGGTTCCACTATTATCTCATTTAGAAGCGATAAAATTGAGGCAAAGAGATGTTCAGTTTCTTATCCAAAGTTATATAGCTTCAACAAATATGGTGAAACCGAGATTCAAATCCAAGGAGTCTAGCTTCAGACCTATATGCACACTATATACTACTACTACCCTCCACCAAAGGTTAAACTGAAATTTTAACATTTACCTCTAAAGTCAGAATTTAAATTGAGATTCTCTTCTGAATCCAGTCTAGAAGACCAGTACTGTTATGATCTAATTTCATAAAATGAAACATGAAAATATTTGACTAGCATTATGTCAATAGATATACGGACTTTAGGAACAGTTTAAAATAGTAAGTATTTGATAGCTGTGAATTACCATAACTGAAATGTCAGAAAGCCCCTGTAAGGTCTAGAAAAATGGGAAACGTATACTGAGAATTTCCCAGAGCAAACTTAATGACGCATCAAAAAATAAGTTCATTTTATTCCTTGTGTCTTATTTCTAGTCCTGTTTTCCATCTTCCATACTACAAACTGAGAAGGTCAGCCATTTCTTTTCCTGGTCCTTAATTTAGCAAAAGTTAGGTTTCCATTTTAAAATCCTTTTCTCTAGCTCATTACTCTCACTTTTAAAAAAGTAGATTCCTCCTATCACAACCAATCCCTTTTATCCTACTCCTTATTAATAAATCTGAAAAATTGAGGCTTTATATGTATTTTTCAATACATTTTCAACACATTTATAAAAAGATCTCTGGTCTTCCTAACTCTACTAATTTATACTCATAACCTGTATAGCTGAAGCTCTTTTAGACTCGCAAATTCTTGAGACTGCTTTGTTTCCTAGAAGTAAGACAGAACAGATGTTTGGGACATCATGTCCCCAAAATGAGACTAATCTGGCTTCTGAAAAATTTCACTTATCTTACACTCACTCATTTATACCTACTTACAAGATACTTAACACTTTTAAAAACCAATTTCACACACTTCGACAACATATAAGCTAATAAAGATGGGAGCCACTACTAGATCAACTTCGGTTAGTGTGCCTGATCAGTAAATTTTCTTCTGAGTACATGGCAATTTCATGTATG
>NW_011888790.1:5090057-5094491 GCF_000151845.1 Pteropus vampyrus | reverse complement strand
AGTTTAAAATAGTAAGTATTTGATAGCTGTGAATTACCATAACTGAAATGTCAGAAAGCCCCTGTAAGGTCTAGAAAAATGGGAAACGTATACTGAGAATTTCCCAGAGCAAACTTAATGACGCATCAAAAAATAAGTTCATTTTATTCCTTGTGTCTTATTTCTAGTCCTGTTTTCCATCTTCCATACTACAAACTGAGAAGGTCAGCCATTTCTTTTCCTGGTCCTTAATTTAGCAAAAGTTAGGTTTCCATTTTAAAATCCTTTTCTCTAGCTCATTACTCTCACTTTTAAAAAAGTAGATTCCTCCTATCACAACCAATCCCTTTTATCCTACTCCTTATTAATAAATCTGAAAAATTGAGGCTTTATATGTATTTTTCAATACATTTTCAACACATTTATAAAAAGATCTCTGGTCTTCCTAACTCTACTAATTTATACTCATAACCTGTATAGCTGAAGCTCTTTTAGACTCGCAAATTCTTGAGACTGCTTTGTTTCCTAGAAGTAAGACAGAACAGATGTTTGGGACATCATGTCCCCAAAATGAGACTAATCTGGCTTCTGAAAAATTTCACTTATCTTACACTCACTCATTTATACCTACTTACAAGATACTTAACACTTTTAAAAACCAATTTCACACACTTCGACAACATATAAGCTAATAAAGATGGGAGCCACTACTAGATCAACTTCGGTTAGTGTGCCTGATCAGTAAATTTTCTTCTGAGTACATGGCAATTTCATGTATGAAGTCCTTATATCAACTTATCCCATGAATGTGCTATAATTCACAATTCTTATGTCATGTCTTTAATTTCACTGTATTGAAGGAAATACATACAAACAAGCATATTAAGTTTTATCACCTTAAGCATCCAGTATGCAGTGGGGTTTTTAAACAACACCAATTTAAAGCAGGTAAACCCACTTCGAATTGATTAATGAAAGGAAAACATCTCTTTTTAGGTCAGAAGATTATGCTTCCGATTATTAAAAATGGCTTAAGTTATTCTGAGATGAGACCAATTCTATCCTCTATATTAATTAGTATCCTTTCATTTCTTCTATAAATGGCAGTTCCAAACTGAATTCAATATTTCTAGTGACTTTAACATCTCAAACGCCACTCTTATTTTTCATTGCCAGATTCCAAACCAACGTTCCAACCTATTCATTCATTTTCGAGAACCTGAATGTTGGAGGATAAAGGTTTTTATAGCTAGTTTTTCGAGGGCTACTTAGAAGTTACTTTAAAAACTGTTAGAACAGAAAGTAAACAAGTTGTACTCTGTTATTTTGATGTATATATATCTTATTAGTAAACGTAAGTTCTAGTCTACACAATTGGGATTGTATTACTCATTCCTCTACGAAAGGGTGTTGGAACGTACTAACTGTTCATCAAACATTGCTGGATTGTTTCATACTTGTTTCAAACATTTCCTACTTTCAGAAATTTTAAAATATTAACAAAAGCAATATTTAACTATCTGACCCACTATTACAACTGTACAATCGTACAGGGCTCAAAGCATTAAACTACTCACTTAGCACTAGAAATAACTAAATGAACAAACTAGGTAAGACATAAGATTCCTTTTTTTAAGCTCTAGTTTATATAGACTTTATGTTTAGAACAATGGTCCTGTGGGTTCGAGAAATAATGTAGTATGTTTCTTTAAAACACAATAAAAAGAAATCTGTATCAATGGCAAGCCTGGCATACAATTTGATACGTTAAAAATAATGTAACTAAACAAAAAATATCCAAAAAGTATAAACCAGATTTCAGAATAACTGTTTAGAGTCTAAGTTCCTTAAAGGCGTTTCTTTGTATTCTCAGCAATGAGTTACATATAGAGCTGATCCTTTAAAACAATGTGGGTTTGAACTGCACAGGTCCACTTATAAATGGGCTTTAAAAAAGTGGACCTGGGCAATGCAAACCATGTTGTTCAAGGGTCAACTTTTTCCATCGTGGATGGGAATCTATGGGTGTAGATGGCCAACTACAGTTGTTTTTGCAGTCAAGAGAGGATTTTCAACTAAACATGGTGGGAGATTAACGCCCCTAATCCTTAGCGCCCCTAACCCTCGCAGTGTTCAAGAGTCAACTGTACAAACACTCAATAAATCCAAGAGTGATTACTATGTTTGTTTTTTTCCCATACCTGTGACAAGAGCCAAGCGTTCCACACCTGCAAAGTCTGCATGTTCGATAGCCATAACACCAGCAGCCCCAAAGAGCTGTTCCGGATAATTATAAATTAATTGTCTGTGAATAAAATACATTGAACACAGTTACTTCACAAGCTAAAATACATTATAGACTAAAAGAAGAAAAATTTTTATCTCACCAGTAATCCAAGAAATGCAAATCAGAACAAGATAGCATTTTTTACCTATATAATAAATTATAATCCTAGTGCATCCATGCTAGTATTAGAAACAGTTGTTTTTTATATTGCTATTGATAAACTGGAAAAGCAATTTAGTAGTAATGCATCAAAAACCGTATCAATGTTCACATTGATTTAATTCCACTCCTGAGAATCTACATCAAAAAAATCAGATATTAAAACATGTAAGAATTTTTAAAGAGAATAACAAAACTTGCCAATGACCTCAATGTCCAATTACCAATTATAAAAATTTTGTAATTTTTAAAAAACATACACTGTTAGATTAAAAAAGAGAGTTACAAAAGTTTATAGCATATGATCACAACTAAGTGAAAAACAAACTTGAACACACACACAGAATCAACTTTATAATAAAGGAAAGAATTTGTGAGAGTTAAAACCTCAGATTCTGGTTCCTTATTAAAATTTTCTATTTTCAAAAATGAGTAGATACTATTTTTACAACAGGAGCAAAACAGACATCTATTTAAAAGTTTTTAAGTTTAAAAAAGTCACCCCCAATTTTTTATAATTATAATAATGCATTGCTAGGAAAAATGTGACTTATCAGATTCACAGATCACATAGAATTTAGAAACTTACTTTAAAAAAGCCCACAAAACATCTGGCCTAAAACAATTATTCTTCATCAACATTATCTTTTAAATTCAACTACAGTCTATTCTTTGACTGAAATGTTTTTATTTTCACCATTCAAAACAATCCATAAAAGCCTTAAGTACTAACAATATAGAATACAAGGGAAAGGTTTACGCATATTTTTTCATACAAACGAAAGCCTTAAAACTCTTAATACTTTTCAACTCTTCACTCTTGTTTCATGTCTATTCTTTTAGCTTTTTGTTACTTCAAACTCCCATCATTTAATATGAAATTAACTCTCATCCAAATATATGTATACTATAGCCAAAACTATTAACTGCCAAGTCAGAAAATTTACTGTTTTAACAGTTTGGTAAAGCATAAAAAGGTGCAGTAAAGTATAACAACATAAAATATCACTAAATCATTGTAATGCAAATGCCTTGCTGTACAATTATATTTACATTTGGAACAAACAGCAGCTCCTAAATAAGTCACTAATTCAATATAAGGTATTTCCATAAGCCTTTTTAGAAAAAAAATTCTTTCTTAGGTCGTTAACAAATATTGTTGGCAAGAGCACACACAGACCTGTTAATAAAGCAATTTATCCCATGCTTGAGAATACGTTCAACTTTTTCCTTCATTTTTTCCTTTTCTGCATGTTCTATTTCGGCAACTTTTGCTGTAGAATCAACTCTTACCCGGGAACCAAATATCTAAGACAGAAGCAAGCATAAAAATTGTACCACTTTCATTACTCTGTATTTAAACACTTTTATGTAAATACACCAAAAAATGTTTATATTTATATATTCCAAGCTTTTTAGTGCAATTGATTCCTGGCCTCAGTTTATAACAGCTAGCAATTAGAGTTCCAAGAAATATAAACATACCTTTATTTTGTCTGTATCCATACCAGTATTTGCGATAAGAATTTTAGCATTTTCAATTCGCTTTGGTTGATTTACTCCAATTTTTTTGTCCAAAAGAAAGCCTACGACATAAGGGTAGTATTTATTAAATGCTTCAAGGCTGAGTTAATACATCTTACAAAGTTGTCTGAGTTATCAAATTACTTTCAAAGAATGCATTTACAATTCACCAAGCTCCTAGACCCTTTTATTCCGCTTTCATAGTAATCATAAAAATCAATTTAGCGGGTCATTTAAAAATATATATACAAAATAGAAAATGAGTGCACAGAACAATTAAGAACAAACACAGTATTTTGAAACTTTTATTTCAGCTATACAGTATACTACATACACAGGTATACATATAGGTTGCAGTATAAAAATATTAAGTCCACTTCCATTAGCTTAAAAACAACACAGGAGAAAAGAAGCTGTGAAGATTCAGATACATGGAGGTATTACTGAACTTTTAGAAAAACGGAGGCTTGTGATAAAATGAAAAA